>NW_026694489.1:0-13131 GCF_021218885.2 Marmota monax | reverse complement strand
TAGGACTACTAATACTGATAGGGTTTGTGGTAGTCTAAGGATTATGGTTAGGATTAGGGTAGCATTAGGGTGAGGGTTTGGCTTAGGGTAAGGGATAGAGTTAGAGGTAGATTTAGGGTTGGTTTAGGGTTAGGGATAGGGTTAGGGTTATACCTAAGTTTAGGCCTCAAAATAGGGAAAGGATTTGTGTTAGCATTAGGGCTACAGCTAATGAAAGAACTAGGATTCCAATTAGGGCTAGTTCTAGGGTTGGCATTAGGGCAATGTTTAGAGCTAGGTTTAATGTTAGGGTTTGAGTAAGGGTCAGGGTTACTTCTAGGTTTAGGGTTAGGACTCAAATTAGGGCTACATTTAGGGCTAGGTGTAGGTTTAGCATTTGGTTTAGATTAAGGGTTAGGGTTAGGGTTATGACTCGATTTTGTTTTAGGGGTAGGGTACTGTTAGGGCTCCTTTTCCAATTAGCATTAGGGTTAGGGCTACTGTTGGAGAGAGTTTCAGGCTTAAGGTTATGGTTAGATCCAGGTTTAGGTCTAGGGGGAAACTTTACACTAGGGTTGGTGCTAGAGATAGAGATAGGATTTGGGTTATGGTAACAGATAGGTTTAGAACTAGGGATAGTGCTAGGGCGAGAGTTAGAGTTAGTCTTAGGGGTAGGGATAGTGTTAGGTTTAGGGTTAGGGCTAAATTAGGGCCAGATTTGAGCTATGGTTTGTTGTAGGTTTAGGCCTAGGTTTAGGGATAGGTTTAGGGTTAGCACTGGGCTTAGGGTAAGGTATGATGTTACAGTTATACTTAGGGCTAGGGCAAAGCATAAAATTAGGGTTAGGGCCAGGGTTAATGTTAGGGTTATGATTAAGACTAGGCTTAGGGATAGGATTAGGGCTAGGATTTGTGTTAGGGTTAGGGCTATGATTAGCGATAGGGCTAGTATCAGGTCTAGAGTTATGGTTAGGGATAGTTTTAGTCTAAGGATTATGGTCAGGTCTATTGTAAGTGTTAGGTTGAAGGTTAGATTCAGGTTTACAGCTAGGGGTATTATTAAGGTCAGGGTCAGGGTTAGAGTATGTGTTAGGTTAAGAATTAGGCTTAATGCTAAAATTAGCATTAGGGTTAATGTTAGGGTTAGGATAATGGATATGGTTAAGTTTAGGGTTAAGGTTAAATTTAGAGTAATGGACAGGTTTAGGGTTAGGGATAGGGCTAAGTTTAGGCCTAGGGATAGAATTCGGTTATGGTTATGGTTAGGGTAATAGATTGGATTATAGCTACAGTTAGGACTAGTGTTATGTTTAGGTTAGAGCTATAGTTAGGGTTAGGTCTAGGGTTAGAATTTAGTTACGGTTATGATTAGGGTAATGGATAAGATTAGAGCTAGAGTTTAGGGCTAGGATTATGGTTAGGATGAGGGCTATGTTTTGGGTTAGATTTCGGGTTAGGACAAGGTTTAGGTTTATGGTTAGGTTTAGGTTAAGTTTTAGGGCTAGGTTTAGGGTTAGGGCTAGGGTTAAAGCAAGGGTTAGGGCTCTGATTAGGTCTAGGTTTTGATTTAGATTAGGGATATTAAAGACTAGGGCTAATGATAGAACTAGGGTTATGATTAGGGCTTCTGTTAAGTTTAGCATTATGTCTAAATCTAGTTTGCAGATTAGGTTTAGGTTTAGGGTGATGATTAGAGATAGGGTTCTTGTTACCATCAGAGTCAGGATCAATGTTACTGATCAGAGTTAAGGATAGACTCAAATTAGGGCTAGGATTAAGGCTAGGCATACACTTAGGATTTGTGTAAGGGTTAGGATAAGAATTAAGGATATTCCTAATGTCAAGTCTAGGATTATGGTTTGGTTAGTGTTAGCGTTAGGGCTTTGTCACAGTTTTGTTTTACAGCCAGGGCTACTTTTAGGATTAGCGATAGTGTTAGTGCTAGTGGTATGGGGAGTTTTAGGCTTCGATTTATTGTTATGTTTAGATCTATTTTTAGGGCTATAGCTATGCTTAGGGCTAAGTTTAGGGCTAGTGTTAGGGTTATTAACGGATAGAGTTAGAACTAGAAATAGGGCTAGGGAGAGGGTTAGATTTAGTCTTAGTGAAAGGGTTAGGGTTAGTTTTATGGTAAGGTCTAGATTTAGGGCTATGGTTAGGAATAGGGTTAGGGGAAGGGATGGGGTTATAGCTAGGTTTATGGCTAGGGTGAGGGTTAGAATTAGGGTTAGAGCTAGGGTTAGGATTAAGGCTTTGTTTAGTGCTAGGATGAGGGTTTGTGTTAGAGCTAGGGCTATTATTAGGGATAGGGTTAATGTCACGTCTAGATTTATGATTAGTGTTAGTTTCAGGGTTAGGTTATGGCTAGGTTTAGTGTAAGGGTTAGGATTAGGTAAGTGTCAGTTTTAAAGCTAGGTTTATTATTAGGGTCAGGTTCTGGGTAGGGTTTGGTTTAGATTAAGTTTTAGGGTTAAGGATTGAATTAGCTTTAGGGTTAGGATTATGGTTAGGGTAATGGATAGGATTAGGTATAAGGTTTAGGTTGGATATAGAGTAATGAATAGGGTTAGTGTTAGTGATAGGGTTAGCATCACACTTATGGTTAGCATATGAATTAGGCTCATCTTTTTTTCAAAGAGAGAGAGAGAGAGAGAGAGAGAGAGAGAATTTTTAAAAAAAATATTTATTTACTTTTTACTTCTTGGTGGACACAACATCTTTGTTTGTGTATGGTGCTGAGGATCAAACCTGGGCCACCCGCATGCCAGGTGAGCATGCTAACACTTGAGCCACATCCCCAGCCCCAAATTAGGCTCATCTTTAGGGTAATGGATAGTGTTAGTACTAAGGTTAGGGCTATTGATAAGATTACGGATTAGGGCTAGGTTTAGGTTTATGCCTAGGTTTAGTGTTAGGCATAGTTTTAGGGTAAGTATTAGCATATGAACTAGGGTTAGGTTGGGCGAGGGTGAGGGTCAGAGTTAGGGCCAGGGTGAGGGTTAAGTTTATATTTATGTTAAGGGTTAGAGTTTGAGCTAGTTTTAGAGCTAGGGAGATTGTAGGATTAGGCTTAGGTCTAGGATTATGGTTAGGGCTAGGTTTAGGGCTAGTATAAGGGCTAGGTTTTCTGTGAGGTTTAGGGCTAACATTAGGGCTATGGGAAAAATAACAGCTAGGAATATGTTTATGGCTAGTTTTAGTCAGTGTTATGGATATGTCTACTGTTAGGGTTAGATTTTGGGTTAGGATAAGGTTTAGAGCTAGAGTTTGTTTAGGGTTAAGGGTCATTTTTCAGGATAGGGTTAGTTTTAGGGTGAGTGCCAGAATTATGACTAGCCTTGGGCATAGGGATAGGGTTAATCTTTAAGTGAGGTTTATGATTATTGTTAGGGCTAGTGCTAGGTTTTTGTTTAGGGATAGGGCTAGATTTATGACTATATTTAGGATTAGGTTTCATATAGTGGTAGTGTTACTCTTAGGTTTAAGTATAGGTTTACAGGTATGGGAAGTGTTAGATATCGGTTTAGTATTAAGGTAAGGTTTAGACTTAGGGTTAGTGTTAGGGTCAAAATAAGGGTCAGGGTTAGTGTTAGGTTTAGAGCTATAATGAGGGCTAGGATAGAATTAGTAATAGAGTTAGGGTTTGGGGTAGCGAAGGATTAATTTTAGGACTATGGTAGCATTAGGGTTAGGGTTTGACTTAGGGAAGGGGATAGGGTTTAAGATAGTGTTATGGTTAAGGTTAGGTTTAGGGCTAGGGTTAGGGTTAGGGTTAGAGTTAAAACATAGGGTTAGGTCTCAGATTTGGGCTAGGATTTGTGTTATCATTAAGGCTATGGCAAATGAAAGAACTAGGTTTCTGTTTAGTGTTAGTTCTAGGGTTAGTGTTAGGGCAATGTTAGAGCTAGGGTTAGTTTAGAGGCCGAGTCAGTGTCAGGGTTATTTCTACGGTTAGAGTTAGGACTCAAATTAGGGCTAGGTTTAGGGCTAGCTTTAGGGTTTGGTTTAGGTTAAGGGTTAGGGTTATGTCTAAGTTTTGTTTTAGGGTTAGGGTAGATATAGGGCTAGTTTTCCAATTAGCATTAGGGTTAGGGCTAGTGTTAGGGTGAGGTTTATACTTTAGTTTTAGATACAGGTTTAAGCCTTGGGAGAAGGTTTGGGCTAGGACAGGGCTAGCTTTTGGGTTATGTAAAGGAATAGGTTTAGAACTAGGGATAGGGATAAGGCGAGAGTTAGATTTAGTCTTAGGGATAGGGATAGGGTTAGGTTTAGTGTTAGGGCTAAATTAGGGCTAAGATTAATGCTAGGGTTAGTGTTTGATTTAGGCCTAGGTTTACGGCTAGGGTTAGGGTTAATATTAGGATTAGGGTATGATGTGATGTTACAGCTATGTTTAGTGCTAGGACAAGGGATAAAATTAGGGTTAGGGCTAGGGTTAAAATTAGGGTTAGAATTAAGGCTAGGCTTAGAATTAGGATTAGGTCTAAGAATAGGGCTAATGTCAGGTCTAGGGTTAAGGTTAGGCTAGGGTTATGGATAGGGCTATGGCTCAGTTTTCAGTTTTGTTTTAGAAATAGGCCTAGGTTTAGGGCTAGGTTTATGATTAGTGATAGTGTTAGGGCTAGTGGTAGGGTGAACTTTAGGCTTAGATTTATTGTTATGGTTAGATCTAGGTTTAGGGCTATGGCTATGGTTAAGGCTAAGTTTAGGTCTAGTGTTAGGGTTATGGTAACGGATAGGGTTAGAACTAGAAATAGGGCTAGGGCGAGAGTTCGAGTTATTCTTTGGGCTAGGGTTAGGGGTAGTTTTAGGGTTAGGGCTATCTTAGGGCTAGGATTAGTGCTATGGTTAATGTTAGGTTTAGGCCTAGGGTTAGGTTTAGTGTTAGTGTTAGTTTTAGGATTAGGTTTAGGGGAATGAATAGGGTTATAGCTAGGTTTAGGGCTAGGGTGAGGGTTAGAATTAGGGTTAGAACTAAGGTTAGTGTTTGGGTTAGGATTAAGTCTAGGCTTAAGATTAAGTTGAGAGTTTGTGTTAGGGCTTGGGCTAGGATTACAGCTAGGGCTAATGTCAGGTCTAGGTTCATGATTAGTATTAGTTTTAGTGTTAGGGTATGGCTATGTCTAGTATAAGGGTTAGGTTTAGGGTAGGGATCAGGTTTACAGCTAGGTGTATTATTAGGGTCATGGTCTGGGTAGGGTTTGGTTTAGGTTAAGATTTAGGATTAATGCTTGAATTAGCAGTGGATTAGGGTTAGGGTTAGGTTAATGGATAGAATTAGGTTTATGGTTCCAGTTAGTTTTAGAATATTGGATAGGGTTAGTGTTAGTGGTATGGTTATCACTATTCCTAGGGTTAGCATTTGGGTTAGGCTTATATTTAGGATAATGAATAGGGTTATAGCTAAGATTAGGGCTAGGCTTAAGGGTAGGTTTAGGGTTAGGATTAGGGTTAGGCCTAGGGTTAATGTTAGGGTTAGTTTTAGGGTAAGTGTAGGCATTTGAGCTAGGGTTAGTCCTATGGTGTGGGTTAGGGTTTGAGACAGGGCTAGGGTTAGAATTAGGGTTAGGGTTATGTTTAGACTAAGGATTAGAGTTTGAGCCTGGTTAGGGCTAGGGCGAGTGTTAGCATTAGGGTTCATTCTAAGGTTATGGTTTGGGTTATGATTAAGGCTAGGTTTAGGGCTAGGATAAGGGCTAGGTTTTATTTGATGTTTAGGGCTAACATTAGGGCCATGGTAATGTAAGAGCTAGGGGTATGGTTATGGCTATTGTTAGGGTCAGGGTTATTGATAAGTTTAGTGTTAGGGTTAGGTTTTGGTTTAGGATAAGGTTTAGAGCTTGGGTTTCTATTAGATTAAGTGTCATCATTGGGTTAGGATTAGTTTCATGGTTAGGACCAAAAATAAGATTAGCATTTGGTCTTGTGATAGGTTTAGTCTTTATGTTAGGTTAATGGTTATTGTTAGGGCTAGTTCTAGGATATTTTATGGGCTAAGGCTAGATTTATGACTTTATTTAGGATTAGGTTTGGTCTAGTGCTAGTGTTAACATTAGGTTTACATATAGGTTTACCGGTAGGGGTAGTGTTAGGGTTCAGTTTATGGTTAATGTCAGGTTTAGATCTAGGGTTAGTGTTTGGGTCAGAATAAGGGTCAAGGTTAGGATTAGGGTTAAAGCTATAATGAGGGCTAGGTTTAGGACTAGTAATAGAGTTAGGGTTTGGGATAGGCTAAGGATTAAGGTTAGGACTAGAGTAGCATTAGGGTGAGGGTTTGGCTTAGAGTAAGGGAAAGGATTAAAGGTAGGGTTAGGATTAGGGATAGGATTAGGCATAATGTTAGGGTTAGGGTTAGTCTTAGAGTTAAACCTAGGATTAGGGCTCGGATTAGTGCTAGGATATGTGTTAGCATTAGGGCTACGGCTAATGACATAACTTAATTTCTGATTAGGGCTACATTTTGGTTTACATTAAGGCAATGTTTAAAGCTAGGGTTAGTGTTAGGAGCCGAGTCAGGGTGAGGGTTACTCCTAGGGGTAGGTTTAGCACTCAAATTATGGCAAGGTTTAGGGCTAGGTTTAGAGTTAGTGTTTGGTTTAGGTTAAGGGTTAAGGTTAGGTTTATGGCTCTGTTTTGTTTTAGGGCTAGGTTAGGGTTAGGGCTAGTTTTCCAATTAGCATTAGGGACAGGGCTAGTGTTAGGGTGAGCTTAAGGCTTAAGGTTATGGTTGTATTCACATTTAGGGATAGGGCAATATTTAGGACGAAGGTTGGGGCTAGGGATAGGGCTAGATTTTGGGTTATGGTAAGGTATAGTTTTAGAACTAATGATAGGGCTAGGGTGAGAGAGTTATTCTTAGGGCTAGGGATAGGGTTAGTTTTAGGGTTCAGGCTAAATTAGGTCTACGATTAGTGCTAGGATTAATGTTAGGTTTAGGCCTAGGTTTAGTGCTAGGGTTAGGGTAATGTATGATGTTATAGCTAGATTTTGGGTTAAGTCAAGAGATAAAATTTGGGATAGGGCTAGGTTTTAGGTTATGGTTAGGATTAAGGCTAGACTTAGTGCTAGGATTAGGGCTAGTATTTGTGTTAAGGTTAGGGCTAGCATTACAGCTAGGGCTAATTTCAGGTCTAGGGTTATGGTTAGGGATTGTTTTAGGTTAGGTTTATAGCCAGATCCATTGTAAGGGTTAGGTTGAGTGTTAGGGTCAGCTTTGTAGCTAGGGTCTTATTAGGGTCAGAATCAGGGTTAGGGTTTGTGTTAGGTTAAGGTTTAGTGTTAGTGCTCAAATTAGTATTAGGGTTGGTGTTAGGGTTAGGGTAATGGCTATGGTTTGGTTTAGGGTTCAGTTTAGGTTTCAGGTAATGGATAGCCTTAGGGTTAGGGATAGTGTTAATGTTAGACCTAGGGATAGAATTCAGTTACGGTTATGCTTAGGGTAATGGATAGAATTATAGCTACAGTTAGGGCTAGTGTTATTGTTAGATTAGAGCTATGGTTAGTGTTAGGCCTAGGGTTAGAATTCTGTTAGGGTTATCTGTAGGGTAATAAATCAGATTAGAGATAGAGTTAGGGCTAGGGTTATGGTTAGGATTAAGGCCATGGTTTGGGTTAGTTCAAGGTTTAGTTTTTGGGTTAGTTTTAGATTAAGTGTTAGGGGTAGTGTTAGGGTTAGGGATAGTGTTAAAGCTAGCATTAGGGATAGTGTTAAAGCTAGGTTTAGGGATCAGATTAAGGCTAGGTTTTGGTTTAGGTTATGGATAAGCTAGGACTACGGCTATTGTAAGAACTAGAGTTAAGATTATGGTTAGTTTTAGAGATAGCATTAGGTCTAGGACAAGGTCTTTTGTTTAGATTAGGTTTAGATTTAGGGAGATGATTAGAGATACGGGTAGTGTTAGGGTCAGTGTCAGGATCAGTGTTATTGAGCAGGGTTAGGGATAGGACTCAAATTAGGGCTAAGATTAAGGCTAGGTGTACGGTTAAGTTTTGTGTTAGGGTTATGGTAAGAATTAGAGATAGGGCTAATGTCAGCTCTAGCATCACCATTAGGTAGGGTTGGGGTTAGGGCTATGGCTCAGTTTTGTTTTATAGCTAGGGCTGGATTAGGGCTAGTTTTAGGATTAGTGTTAGTGTTAGGGCTAGTGGTACGATGAGGTTTAGGCTTAGATTTATTGTTATGGTTAGATCTAAGTTTAGGGCTAGGACCAGCATTAGGATAAGGTTAGGGCTAGTGTTACGGTTATGGTAACGGATAGGGTTAGAACTAGAAATAGGACTAGGGTACAATTAGTTATTCTTTGGTCTAGCTTTAGGGGTCGGTTAAGGATTAGAACTAAATTATGGTTAGGATTAGTGCTAGGGTTAAATTTAGGGTTAGGCCTAGGGTTAGGGCTAGGGTTATGGTTAGTGTTAGTGTTAGGGTTAGGGTTAGATTTAGGGGAAGGTATGGGGTTATAGCTAGGTTTAGAGCTAGGGATCAGGTTAGAATTTGATTTAGGGCTAGAGTTAGGGTTCGGGTTAGGATTAAGGCTAGGTTTAGTGCCAGGATGAGGGTATGTGTTAGGGCTAGGGATAAGAGTAGGGCTAGGGATAATGTCAGGTCTAGGTTCAAAGTAAGTGGTAGTTTTATGGTTAGGTTATGGCTAGGTCTAGTGTAAGGGTTAGGATTGTGGTAACGGTCAGGTTGAGAGCTAGGTGTTTTATTAGTGTCAGTGTCCAGGTGTGGTTTGGTTTAGGTTAAGGTTTAGGGTCAAGTCTTGTATTAGCATTAGGGTTTGATTTGGATTCAGGTAATGGATAGAGTTATGTTTAAGGCTAATGTCAGAGTAATGGATAGGGTTATTGTTAGCGATAGGGTTAGTGTAAGGCCTAGGGTTAGCATTTGGTTTAGGCCTATCCGTAGGGTAATGGAAAGGATTAGAGGTAAGGTTAGCCTAGGGTTAAGGTTAAGTTTATGGCTAGGGTTAGGGTTAGGCCTAGGGTTAGTGTCAGGGTTAGGTTTAGGGTAAGTATTAGGGTTTGAGCTAGGGTTATGCCTAGAGAGAGGGTTAGGGTTAGAGTCATGGCTAGGGTTAGAGTTAGGGTTAATATTATGATTAGGATAAGGGTTAGAGTTTGAGCTAGTTTTTGGACTAGGGTGAGGGTTAGGGTTAGGGTTAGGTCTACGGTTATGGTTAGGGTTACATTATTGGTAGGTTTAGGGCTAGATAAGGGCTAGGTTCGTGGGATGTTTATGTCTAGTTTCAGGTCTATGTGTAATGTAAGAGCTTGGGTTATGGTTATGGCAAGTATTATGGTTAGGGTTATGGATAAGTCTTGTGTTCTAGTTAGGTTTTTGGTTAGGATAAGAATTAGAGCTAGCTTTTGTTTTAGGGTAACTGTCATTGTCGGGTTAGGGTTAGGTTTGGGGTGAGGGCCAGATTTAGGACTAGTGTTGGGTCTAGGGATAGAGTTAGTCTTTAACTTAGGTTAACAGTTATTGTTAGGGCTAGTGCTAGGTTTTTGTTTTGGGCTAGGTCTATATTTATGACTCTATTTAGAATTAGGTTTGTTCTAGTGCTAGTGTTACTGTTAGGTTTGGGTATTTGTTTACCAGTACAGGTAGGGTTAGGGTTTGCTTAAGGTGTCAGGTTTATACCTAGGCTTAGTGTTAGTGTCAGAATAAGGGTCAGGGTTAGAGTTAGGGTTATAGCTAGAATGAGGGATAGGGTTAGAATTAGTAATTGAGATATGGTTTGAGGTAAGCTAAGGATTATGGTTAGGACTAGGGTAGAATAAGGATGAGGGTTTGGCTAGGGTAATGCATAGGGTTAGAGGTAGATTAATGGTTAGGTTTTGGGTTAGGGTTAGGTTTAGGTTTAGGGTTAAACCTAGGTTTAGGGCTCGAAATAGGGCTAGGATTTATGTTAGCATTAGGGCTACAGCTAATGAAAGAACTAGGATTCTGATTATGGCTAGTTCTTGAGTTAGCGTTAGGGCAAAATTTAAAGCTAGTGTTACTGTTACGGTCTGAGTAAGGTTTAGGGTTTTTTCTAGGGTAAGAGTTAGGACTCAAATTAGGACTATGTTTAGGGCTATGTGTAGGGTTAGTGTTTGGTTTAGGTTTAGGTTAAGGGTTAGGGTTAGGATTATGGCTCAATTTTGTTGTAGGTATTGAGCACTGTTAGGGCTATTTTTTCAATTAGAATTTTGGTTAGGGCTAGTGTTAGAGTGAGCTTTAGGCTAAAGATTAGGGTTAGAACCAGGTTTAGGGCTAGGGTGAAACTTAAGGCTAGGGTTTGGGGTAGGGATAGAGATAGGGTTTGGGTTATGGTAACGGATATATTTAGAACTATGGATAGGGCTAGGGCAAGAGTTAGAGTTAGTCTTAGGGCTAGGGCTACTGTTAGGTTTAGGGTTAGGGCTAAATTAGGGCTAGATTAGAGCTATGGATAGTGGTAGGTTTAGGCCTAGGTTTAGGGCTAGGTTTAGGGTTAGCATTTGGCTTAGGGTAAGGTATGATGTTATGGCTACATTTAGGGCTAAGACAAAGCACAAAATTAGGGTTAGGGCTATGGTTAATGTTAGGGTTATGATTAAGGCTAGGCTTAGGGATAGGATTAGGGCTAGGATTTGTTTTCAGGTTAGGGCTAGGATTAGGGATAGGGCTAAGGTCAGGTCTAGTGTTATGGTTAGGGATAGTTTTAGGCTAAGGATTATGGCCAGGTCTATTGTAAGTGATAGTTTGAAGGTTAGGGTCAGGTTTACAGCTAGGCGTTTTATTAGGGTCAGAGTCAGGGTTAGGGTATGGGTTACATTAAGGATTCGACTTAGGGCTCAAATTAGCATTAGTATTAGTGTTAAGGTTAGGGCAATAGATACGGTTAAGTTTAGGGTTAAGGTGAGAGTTAGAGTAATGGACAGGTTTAGGGTTACGGATAGGGTTAGGTATAGACCTAGGGATAGAATTTGGTTAGGGTTATGGTTAGGGTAATAGATTGGATTAGAGCTACATTTAGGACTAGGGTTATGGTTAGGTTAGACCTTTGTTTATGGTTAGGCCTAGGGTTAGAATTTGGTTAGAGTTTTGGTTAGGTTTTGGTTAGGTTAATGGATAAGATTACAGCTAGGGATAGGGCTAGAATTATGGTTAGGATTAGGGCTATGTTTTGGATTAGATTTTGGATTAGGACAAGGTTTAGATTATGGTTAGTTTAGGTTAAGTGTTAGGGCTAGGGTTAGTGTTAGGGCTAGGGTTAAAGCTAGGGTTAGGTTTCTGATTGGTCTAGGTTTTGAGTTAAGTTAGGGTTATTTGGGACTAGGGATAATGTTAGAACTAGGGTTATGATAAGGGCTAGTGTTAAGTTTAGCATTATGTCTAAATCTAGTGTGTAGATTATTTTTACGTTTAGGATGATGATTAGAGATAGGGTTCGTTTTACCATCAGAGTCAAGTTCAGTGTTATGGATCAGAGTTAGGGATAGACTTAAATTAGGGCTAGGGTTAAGGCTAGGTGTAGGTTAGGGTTTGTGTAAGGGTTAGGGTAAGAATTAGGGATAGGGCTAATATCAAGTCTAGGATTATGGTTTGGTTAGGGTTAGCATTAATGCTTTGTCACAGTTTTGTTTTACAGCTAGGGCTACTTTTAAAATTAGCGACCGTGTTAGTGCTAATGTTATGGTGAGTTTCAGGCTTAGATTTACTGTTATGGTTAGATGTCGGTTTAGGGCTATGGCTAGGTATAGGGCTAAGTTTAGAGCTGGTGTTAGGTTTATTAACGGATAGAGTTAAATCTAGAAATTGGGCTACGGTGAGAATTAGAGTTAATTTTAGGGCTGGGTTAGGGTTAAGTTTAGGGTTAGGGCTAAATTAGGGATAGACGTAGGGCAAGAATTAGTGTAATGGTTATGTCTAGGGTTAGAGTTATGGTTAGGAGAAGGAATAGGTTTATAGCTAGGTTTTGGGCTAGTGTGAGGGTTAGAATTAGGATTAGAGCTAGGGTTAGGATTTAGGCTATGTTTAGTGCTAGGATGAGGGTTTGTGTTAGGGCTAGGCCTAGTATTAGGGATAGGGTTAATGTCACGTCTAGATTTATGGTTAGTGTTAGTTTTAGGGTTAGGTTACGGCTAGGTCTAGTGTAAGGGTTAGGTTTAGGTAAGGGTCAGGTTTAAAGCTAAGTGTATTATTAGAGTCAGGGTGTAGGTAGGGTTGGTTTAGGTTAAGTTTTAGGGTTAAGGGTTGAATTAGCTCTAGGGTTAGGGTTACGGATAGGGTAATGGACAGAGTTAGTTTTAGGATTCAGGTTAGGTTTAGAGTAATGGATATGGTTATTGTTAGTGAAAGGGTTAGCATTAGGCCTAGGGTTAGCATTTGGTTTAGGCTTATCTTTAGGGTAATGGATAGGGATAGAGCTAAGGTTAGGGCTAGGGTTAAGGTTACATTTATGGCTAGGGTTAGGGTTAGGCCTAGGGTTAGTGTCAGGGTTCGATTTAGTATTAGGGTTTGAGCTAGGGTTAGGTGTATGGTGAGGGTTAGGGTTAGAGTCACGGCTAGGGTTAGGGTTAGGGTTAGTGTTATGATTAGGGAAAGGGTTAGAGTTTGAGCTAGGTTTAGGACAAGGGCAAGCGTTCAGGTTAGGGTTAGGTCCAGTGTTATGTTTAGAGTTACAATTAGGGCTAGATTTAGGGCGAGGATAAGGGTTAGTGTTGTGTGATGTTTATGGCTAGCGTTAGGGCTATGGGTTATGGTTATGGCTAGTTATACGGTTAGGGTTATGGATAAGTCTCGTGTTAGTGTAAGGTTTTGATTTCGGATAAGTTTTAGAGCAAGGTTTGTGTTAGGGTAAACGTCAGTGTTTGGGTTAGGGTTAGGGCCAGAATTAGGAATAGGGTTGGGTCTAGGCATAGGTTAGTCTTTGTGTTAGGTTAAGTGTTAGTGTTAGGGCTATTTCAAGATGTGTGTTTAGGGATAAGGCTAGATTTATGATTCTATTTATGATTTATTAAGGATTAGGTTTGTTCTAGTACTAATGTTATTGTTATGTTTAGGTATAGGTTTACTGGTAGGGGAAGAGTTAGGGTCCGGTTTAGGGTTAGTGTCAGGTTTAGATCTAGGGTTATTGTTAGGGCCAGAATAAAGATCAGGTTTTGGGTTAAGGATAGAGCTAGAAT
>NW_026694488.1:0-76610 GCF_021218885.2 Marmota monax | reverse complement strand
CTGGGAGACAGGACTAACTTCACATGGGGAAGACATGGTATATTGGCTTCCTGCGGCTGTTCTAGCAATGACTACAAACATTATTTTACAGTTCTGTAGGTTAGAAGTTCAAAGTGGGTCTCACTGTATGTCAAGGACTGTCTTCTGCTAGAGTCCTCAGGTTAAATCTTTTTCTGCCTGTTCCAACTTCTAGAAGCTGCCTGCATTCCTTGACCTGTGGCCCCCATTACGTCAACTTCTTCCACCCTTACATCTTGGGCTCTGGCCATCCCACTTCCTTATAAAGATCTTTGTGATTAGATACGGTGGTTTACACCTGTAAGTACCCATGAGTGTGCTTGGATTTTAGATAAGGTGGTTCACACCTATAACCCCAGCAGCTCAAGGGAGCTGAGACAGGAGGATCTTGAGTTTGAGGTCAGCCTCCCTCAGCAACCTATCGAGGGTCTAAGTAACTTAGTGAGACCCTGTCTCAAAATAAAAATAAAATGGGCTGAGGATGTGGCTCAGTGATTAAACACCCCTGAGTTCAAACCTTGGTATCCTCCCCCCACCAAAAAAACCCTTCATGATTATTTTAAACCCATCTGGATAATCCAAAATAATCTTTGTATCTCAAGATTCTTATCACATCTGCAATGTCCCATTTGCTATATGATACTCAGGTTCTGAATATTGGGATGTGGATATCTTTGGGGGCCTTTATTCTGTCTGCCACATGTGGCAAGATAGGTGGTATCTTAGTCCATATGCAGTAGGTAGCCCTTGCCCATTGAAGTCCATGAGCATGTCTCATCTCACAAACAAAAACTGCTTTGCAAAAAGTACTCTTTGCTTTATTTGGTTAATCTTTTTCTCCCAATTTGATCCCAGATGAAATAAACCAAGGAACTACAGACTTAGTTTATGTCAAATGGCACTATTTACCAGTAGTATTTGGTTATCTTTAATTAAAATGAAGGATAGGTAGGATCTTGTTTTGCTTTTACACATTTGCACAGGTAGTCAATGCATGGAGGAGAGATATGTGCGTCTTGAACAATGAAATATAATGTGCACATTTCTGGGTTTCATATATCATGACATAGAGGATGATCTTTGGGGGTTAAAAAAAAAGTTCTCCCAAATTATGACTGACATACTCTGGACCAGTATTTCTTATCCAGAGATGATTTTGCCCCCAGGAGACATTTGGCAGTGTCTAGAGACACTTTTGGTTGTCACAACAAGGGGATGCTACTGGTGTCTAATGGATAGATACCAAGGATGTGGCTAAAATCCTGTAATGCACAGGAAAGCTCCCATGACAAAAAGTTATCCGGTCTAAACACCAGTAGTGACGAGGCTAAGAAACCTGGTGAGCACTGTGAATTAAAGTGGCAATTTTAATGACAGGCAGTTGTAATGGTGGCCCTGCAAAACTAGGTTTTAGGCCCATTTTAGAGAAGCCATGGGCCAGGGGACTAGAGAGGGATTTAATAGGGAATTTCATGAAGTTAAATAGCTGGGACTGGGGCTAAGTTCTCAGCATATCCCAAGTTGAATGGAGGCTGTGCATCTGTGTAGGAGAGGCCAGAGCAGGCTGCAGCCTCCCACATGTCCTTGGATAGTGAAACTGACACATGTGGCAAAAGAAATGAGGACCCAGAAGAAATTAAAAGCTGGGGCAGACCTGAAAACAGTCCAGTTTTGAAGGTGTCTCCAGCCCCCACACAGGTCCTTCTGCAGAGAATGGAAGCCTTAATAGCTAAAGTGTTTGAACACAATCTTTTACTAATAATTGACTGAAAGCTATAGTTAGCAGATGAGAAAAAAAAAAAAATTCTGGGCAGAGAGATCAGCAACTGCCCAATGTAGAGGAGACAGGAGTCACAGAATTAGTTCAGGAAAAATATTAAGCAACCAACATGATAACAGTCCTGGGGTAAGAGGTCACACAAACTTTCCAGGTCAGAGGCCCCAAAATAAACCTCAATAAATTAGAGAGGACTGGATTCATACAAAGTATGCCCTCTGACCACATAGAAATACCTACCAGGAAGAAATCTCCAAATATTTGGAAATTAAGTAATATGCTTTGAAGCCCATGGATCAAAAAATACATCACAATAGATATGTAGAAAGTTTGAACTCAATGAAAAGAAAAATGTATTAGGTGCAATGTTTACAGGGAAATGTATAGTTGTATTTATTTTTGCCATTCTGAGAAGTGAACCCAGAGGCAGTTGACCACTTGAGCTACCTCCCCAGCCCTTTTTTATATTTTATTTTGAGACAGGGCTGAACTGATGTCAAATTTGTGATCCTTTGGTCTCAGCCTCTTGAGTTACTGGGATTACAATGGTATGCCACTGTACCCAATAGGAAATGTGTAGTTTTAAATGCCTATGTCAGAAAAGAAGAAAGATCTCAATCAATAACCTAATTCTCCAACCCAAGAATCTAATCTATACCCAAACAACAGTGAAAACCAATGAAACCAAACCAAAAGTTAGTTCTTTTTTTTTTAATTTGGTTGTTCAAAACATTACAAAGCTCATGACATATCATCTTTCATACATTTGATTCAAGTGAGTTATGAACTCCCATTTTTACCCCAAATACAAATTGCAGAATCACATCAGTTACACATTCACATTTTTGCATAATGCCATATTTGTGACTGTTGTATTCTGCTGCCTTTCCTATCCCCTACTATCCCCCCTCCCCTCCCCTCCCATCTTCCCTCTCTACCTCATCTGTTGTTGTTCAGTTCTCTCCCTTGTTTTTTTTTTATTCCCCCCCCTTTCCCCTCACAACCTCTTATATGTGATTTCGTATAACATCGAGGGTTTCCTTCCGTTTCCATGCAATTTCCCTTCTCTCTCCCTTTCCCTCCCACCACTTGTCTCTGTTTAATGTTAATCTTTTCCTCATGCTCTTCCTCCCTGCTCAGTTCTTAGTTGCTCTTCTTAAATCAAAGAAGACATTTGGCATTTGTTTTTTAAGGATTGGCTAGCTTCACTTAGCATAATCTGCTCTAATGCCATCCATTTCCCTGCAAATTCCATGATTTTGTCATTTTTTAGTGCTGCGTAATACTCCATTGTGTATAAATGCCACATTTTTGATATACATTCATCTATTGAAGGGCATCTAAGTTGGTTCCACAGTCTAGCTATTGTGAATTGTGCTGCTATGATCATTGATGTGACAGTATCCCTATCGTACGCTCTTTTAAGGTCTTCAGGGAATAGTCCGAGAAGGACGATAGCTGGGTCAAATGGTGGTTCCATTCCCAGCTTTCCCAGGAATCTCCATACTGCTTTCCATATTGGCTGCACCAATTTGCAGTCCCACTAGCAATGTATAAGTGTGCCCTTTTCCCCACATCTTCGCCAGCACTTATTGTTGTTTGACTTCATAATGCCTGCCAATCTTACTGGAGTGAGATGGTATCTTAGGGTGGTTTTGATTTGCATTTCTCTGACTGCTAGAGATGGTGAGCATTTTTTCATGTACTTATTGATTGATTGTATGTCCTCCTTTGAGAAGTGTCTGTTCAGGTCCTTGGCCCATTTGTTGATTGCGTTATTTGTTATTGTTTAATTTTTTGAGTTCTTTGTATATTCTGGAAATTAGGGCTCTATCTGAAGTGTGAGGAGTAAAGATTTGTTCCCAGGATGTAGGCTCCCTATTTACTTCTCTTATTGTTTCTCTTGCTGAGAAAAAACTTTTTAGTTTAAATAAGTCCCATTTGTTTATTCTTGTTATTAACTCTTGGGCTATGGGCGTCCTATTAAGGAATTTGGAGCCCGACCCCACAATATGTAGATCGGAGCCAACTTTTTCTTCTATCAGGTGCAGAGTCTCTGATTTGATATCAAGCTCTTTGATCCATTTTGAGTTAACTTTTGTGCATGGCGAGAGAAAGGGGTTCAGCTTCATTTTGTTGCATATGGATTTCCAGTTTTCCCAGCACCATTTGTTGAAGATGCTATCCTTCCTCCATTGCATGCATTTAGCCCCTTTATCAAATATAAGAAAGTTGTAATTTTGTGGATTGGTCTCTGTGTCCTCTATTCTGTACCATTGGTCCACCTGCCTGTTTTGGTACCAGTACCATGCTGTTTTTGTTACTATTGCTCTGTAGTACAGTTTGAAATCTAGTATCGCTATACCTCCAGATTCACACTTCCTGCTTAGAATTGCTTTTGCTATTCTGGGTCTTTTCTTTTTCCATATGAATTTCATGATTGCTTTCTCTATTTCTACAAGAAATGCTGTTGGGATTTTGATTGGCATCGCATTAAACCTGTAGAGAACTTTGGGTAATATCGCCATTTTGATGATGTTAGTTCTGCCTATCCATGAACAGGGTACATTTTTCCATCTTCTAAGATCTTCTTCTATCTCTCTCTTTAGGGTTCTGTAGTTTTCATTGTATAAATCTTTCACCTCTTTTGTTAGGTTGATTCCCAAGTATTTTTTTTTTTTTTGAGGATATTGTGAATGGAGTGGTTTTCCTCATTTCCATTTCAGAAGTTTTGTTGCTGATATACAGGAATGCCTTTGATTTATGCGTGTTGATTTTATATCCTGCCACTTTGCTGAATTCATTTATTAACTCTAGCAGTTTCTTTGTAGACCCTTTTGGGTCTGTTAGATATATTATCATATCATCCGCAAATAGTGATAATTTAAGTTCTTCTTTTCCTATTTTTATGCCTTTAATTTCTTTTGTCTGTCTAATTGCTCTGGCTAGTATTTCAAGAACTAAATTGAATAGAAGTGGTGAGAGAGGGCATCCCTGTCTTGTTCCAGATTTTAGAGGGAATGCCTTCAGTTTTTCTCCATTTAGAATGATGCTAGCCTGAGGCTTAGCATACATAGCTTTTACAATGTTGAGGTAAGTTCCTGTTATCCCTAGTTTTTCTAGTGTTTTGAACATAAAGGGATGCTGTACTTTGTCGAATGCTTTTTCTGCATCTATCGAGATGATCATAATGATTCTTATCTTTAAGTCTATTGATGTGGTGAATAACATTTATTGATTTCCGTATATTGAACCAGCCTTGCATCCCAGGGATGAATCCTACTTGATCATGGTGCACAATTTTTTTGATATGCTTTTGTATTCGATTCGCCAGGATTTTATTGAGAATTTTTGCATCCAAGTTCATTAGAGATATTGGTCTGTAGTTTTCTTTCTTTGAAGTGTCTTTGTCTGGTTTCGGGATCAGGGTGATGTTGGCCTCATAGAATGAATTTGGAAGAGCTCCTTCTTTTTCTATTTCTTGAAATAGCTTGAAAAGTATTGGTATTAATTCTTCTTTGAAGGTTTTGTAAAACTCTGCTGTATACCCATCCTGTCCAGGGCTTTTCTTGGTTGGTAGTCTTTTGATGGCTTCTTCTATTTCTTCCTTTGTTATTGGTCTGTTTAAATTATGTGTGTCTTCCTGACTCAATCTGGGCAGATCATATGACTTAAGAAATTTATCGATATCTTCATTATCTTCTATTTTATTGGAATATAGGGTTTCAAAATACTTTCTAATTATCTTCTGTATTTCTGTAGTGTCTGTTGTGATATTGCCTTTTTTCATCCTGTATGTTAGTAATTTGAGTTCTTTCTCTTCTTCTCTTCGTTAGCATGGCTAAGGGTCTGTGGATCTTATTTATTTTTTCAAAGAACCAACTTTTAGTTTTATCAATTTTTTCAATGTTTTTTTTTTTTTGTTTCAATTTCGTTGATTTCCGCTCTGATTTTAATTATTTCTTGTCTTCTACTACATTTGCTGTTGTTTTGCTCTTCCTTTTTTAGGGTTTTAAGATGTAGTGTGAGTTCATTTATTTGTTGGTTTTTTCTTTTTTGGGGGGATGAAGTCCAGGAAATGAATTTCCCTCTTAAAACTGCTTTCATTGTGTCCCGTAGATTCCGGTATGTTGTGTCTGTATTGTCGTTTATCTCTAAGAATTTTATTATTTCCTCCTTTATGTCTTCTGTAACCCATTGATCATTCAGTAACATATTGTTCATTTTCCAGGTGATGCAGGATTTTTCCTTCCTTCTTTTATCATTGATTTCCAGATTCATTCCATTATGATCAGATATGGTGCATGGTATTATGTCCACACCTTTATATTTACTGATAGTTGCCCTATGGCAACTAATTGGTCTATCTTTGAGTAGGATCCATGTGCTGCTGAGAAGAACGTGTATCCACTTGATGATGTTTGATACATTCTATATATGTCGGTTAAGTCTAGGTTATTGATTGCGTTATTGAGTTCTATAGTTTCTTTATTCAGCTTTAGTCTAGAGGATCTGTCTAATGGCGAGAGTGGTGTGTTGAAGTAACCCATAATTATTGTGTTGTGGTCTATTTGACTCTTGAACTTGAGGAGAGTTTGTTTTATGAACACTGCAGCACCATTGTTTGGTGTATACAAATTGTCTTGTTGGTGGATGGTTCCTTTTAACAGTATATAGTGTCCTTCTTTATCCCTTTTGATTAACTTAGGTTTGAAGTTGATTTTATTCAATATGAGTATGGCCACTCCTGCTTGCTTCCGAGGGCCATGTGAGTGGTATGATTTTTCCCAACCTTTCACCTTCAGCCTGTGTATGTCTTTTCCTATCATATGAGTCTCCTGAAGGCAGCATATTGTTGGATTTGTTTTTTTAATCCAGGTTACTAGCCTATGTCTCTTGATTGGTGAGTTTAAGCCATTAACATTTAAGGTTACAATTGAAATATGGTTTATACTTCCAGTCATGTTTATTTATTTATTTATTTTAGTTTGGCTAGTTTTTCCTCTTTGGTTATTTTTCTCCCTGTTTACTGAGATACCTCCCACTGTTAGTTTTGGGCGCTATTTTTCAATTCCTCTTCTTGTAGTATTTTGCTCAAAATGCTTTGCAGTGCTGGTTTTCTGGCTGCGAATTCTTTTAGCTTTTGTTTATCGTGAAAGATTTTAACTTCATTGTCAAATCTGAAGCTTAATTTTGCTGGATACAGTATTCTTGGTTGGAATCCATTATTTTTCCGCGTTTGAAATACATTGTTCCAGGATCTTCTTGCTTTCAAAGTCTGTGATGATAAATCAGTCGTTAACCTAATTGGTTTACCCCTGAATGTAATCTGCCTCCTTTCTCTCGTAGCTTTTAATATTCTCTCCTTGTTCTGTATGTTGGCTATCTTCATAATTATATGTCTTGGAATTGGTCTATTACGGTTTTGAATGTTTGGGGTCCTGTAGGCTTCCATGATTTGGCAATCCATTCCATCGTTCATCTCTGGGAAGTTTTCTAGGATTATTTCATTTAATAGGTTGTCCATTCCTTTGGTTTAAACCTCTATACCTTTTTCTATCCCAGTGACTCTCAAGTTTGGTTTTTTTATGATATCCCATAACTCTTGGATAGATTGCTCGTGAGATTTAAGCATCCTTTCTGTGTTGACTATATTCTTTTCAAGTTGATAAACTTTGTCTTCATTATCTGATGTTCTGATTCCTACTTGACCTAGTCTATTTGTAATATTCTCGTTAGAGTTTTTAATTTGGTTTATGGTTTCCTGCATTTCTAGGATTACTGTCTGGTTTTTTTTTTTTTTTTGAAATCTCTATCTCCTGGTAAAGCTCGTTCTTTGCAGTTTGAATTTGTTTGTTTAATTCGTTTTCAAAATATACTTTCATTGCTTGGACTTGCTGTCTCATGTCTTCTCTAATATTCCGTTCCATCTGAGTTATGTATGCCTTGAGTTCTTTCCTTGTCCATGTTTCTGATGCTTTTAGTTCCTCCTGTAGATTTAAGTTGTCCTGCATTGTTTGTAATCCTTTTTTCCTTTGTTTTTTCATGTTGTTCACGTTACTTTCCAGCTCTGTTTGACTGCTGTGTAACTGCTTTCTCCTATTAATTTGTTTTGGTTTTGTATATCTCTGTTGTCTCTCCTTTGTGGTGGGAAATTATGCCTAGAAATGTTGGGCTTTATTGTACTTTAAAGCTGATTCATTCAATTCATAAAAGGCTTCCAGGTTCTGTATGCATATAGTGATTTGTTGTTTGTTCTTAGGACTTTATGTTTAGGTTAGGTGCTATGATGGTATGAAGGTTAGTATGTCTTGGCTACTTTAGAAGATTGCTCTACTGAAGGTGGATACTAACAGGCAATTGGGTCAGGGTGTTGGTAGTAGCTAGGTATTTAGGAGCCCTATAGACAGCCTCGAAACATTCACCTATTTGCATTTAGACAATTACACGTAATGGAAGACGTAATGCTTGGGATGAAAGTTGGGGGGTAGGGGAATGAAGGTGCTCTTAAAAAGAAAGAAGGAGAGAGAGATAGAGGAGAATGAAAAGAACAATAAAACTTGAAACGGGAAAGAAAGAAAGAAGGAAAAGGGGAGAAAGGAACAGAGAGAGAAGAGGAAAAAAAAATTGAAGTCTTAGAGATCCATTTTCTTCTCTTCCAGTAGGCGGAGCTGTGCCCTCCGAGCGGAGCTTCTGCCCTCTGCGTGCTGATAGCAATCCCTGTAAGGCGGCTCCTGGAAGACTCTCAGTCTTGTCAGTCCAGAGCCGTTTCACTTCTCCGGCCCTTCCCCCCCCCTTCCTCCTGTCAGCCAGCCAGCCAGGTCCTGTTCACCAGAAGCGGTTCCCCAGAGATCTAGTTACACTTGCAGCCCCACCGCGCGTCCCATTTAAGCCCCAGTGCTGTGGTAAACTGGCGGCTAAGACCTTGGTAATCTCCGCTGGTGATATGGGAGGTTGGGGGTCGGGAATCCCCTCTGCTTCCCTACAGACACGCCCCCGGAGAGATCCCTGAGGTTTCCTGGCTGCTTGTATCTGGCTGGGGTGGGAGTCACACACCTGCTAAAGTGGATTCCGCTGGGAATGAATTCCGTCAGCCGAACTTCGATGACGTCACCTCTCTGCTATGGCGGGCCCCAGGCTCCTTGCCGGAGTGTCCGAAGGGAGGGGTGGGACTGGTCCGTCCCCTGTTGGCCTGAGCTCCCGGCTCGCTATTTCATGAAGGTTTGGCTAAAGACCTCTTCCTGCCAAGCTGCGTCTCGGAGTCTAGCCACCCAGTCACGGTGGCTGCGGGCTGGCGGGCGGGCAGGCGCACCACGGCGCGCGGACAGCGGCTGGCGGATCTGGACCTCTGCGTCTTGTGGCAGGGATTCACTCGTCTGGGCAAACTGTTATTTCCAAAAATCCTAGTAACTCACGGCCGGTCTCTCTTCAGTGGAATTTTGCTAGGAGATTCTCCGCAAGTAGAATCTAAGCGTTATCTATGCGTCTTTCAGACCCCATCACTGAGGGGGTATTGAAAGCGCTGCCTCTCCGCCCGCCGCCATGTTGGATCCTTCCAAAAGTTAGTTCTTTTGGTTTGGTTTCATTGATATATATATATATATATATGATGATCGACGGACTCAATACCTTTTATTTCTCTTTTTTTAATGTGGTTCTGAGGATCGAACCCAGTGCCTCACATATGCTAGGCAAGTACTCTACCACTGAGTTATAACCCCAGCCTCCAAAAGTTAGTTTTTTGATAAGATCCATAAAATTGAAAAACAGCGAGGATTTGACCTTAGTAACATAAGACCAAGAAAACAAAAAGTAGGACACAAATTACCAAAATTAAGAATGAAAGAGAGGATGTCACTACTGATCCTAAAGAAAAGCATTGGAATATTAGGAGCAACTTTATGCCGAAGAAGTTGTCAATTTGGTTTAAATGAATATGTTCTTAGAAAGACATTATTAAACTAATTCAAATAGAGAAACAAAATCCAAATAGATTTACAATAAATAAGTAGATTGAATTACTAAATTAACCAGGAAAATGCCAACTGGAAGAGGCAAAAGCAACAGTGTTGACGGATCCCAATCAGTGGAGGAGCCATCAGTAAAGGGATCACCCTGGTCCTGCTGCACCCAGGAACCTTTGGTCACAGGGTCCAATTGTCTTGCATGAGACTCATTCATTTGGGTTAGATACCTATTTGCAGGACAGGCACTATATAGGCTATGTTTTCCTGCACGGGTGGGAATTCCTGGACTAGCAGCAGCACCTGGTAACCTGTTAAAAATGCAGAGTCTCAGACCTCACCTTTAACCTACTGATTTAGACTCTGCCAGGTGAAGCCCAGCTATCTGTGACCCCAGTCCTCCAGGGGATTTAGGTTAAAGCTCCAGAACCACTGCTTCCCACAGAGGAGCTGGTTGGAATGTGCCTGTCTCTGAAAGCAGAGCCTTTGATGTAGGAGGACATGAAGTAGCTCATTGTGGGATTGGGGCAATCAGGCCTCAATCTTGTGGGGATGCTGGAAGGTCCCAGGCTTACAGAATGAACCTGGACAGTGGAAGCTGAGTGCCAGGGAGGAAGGACCATTAATGAGCCATGCTTTTTATCTAAGCCAGTCTCCAGGAGAATCCCAGAAGCCAGGGAGGAGTTAGTGAAAAGGGAACAAAGTGGGCAGGAAAGATGTTTGCTGTGCAGGGAGTGGCAGCTCTGGGTCAAATGGCTAGTGCAGCTGGTTTGGAAGGTCTAACTGCCAGCTCCCAGGGATAGCCCTGACTCCCACATGTTGGGCCATTCCCTGACCCAGGCCCTTAATTCAGCAGATTCCAGCATTCCAGGGTTCACCAAGAGAGGACTTCTGTGTAGATTATGTCCCAGAAAGCTAGACCGCTTTGCTTGTGCAGCATCTGTAGCTCCCAGAGTGGATACAGACCATGATGCTGAGCCCCATGGGAATCTGAGATCCCATGTAAAGAGGTGTTATGAAGCTACCCTCCAGCCTCTGGGAAGGGGTGGATTCCTGAACCAGGAAGAGGCCAGAGGTGGAGTGCAGGGCAGCCTTCCAGCCTGGGCCCAGACAGAGGAGACCAGGAGTCAAGATGGACGTGAGGAGATGGCATTCATGGTTGCTGACAACGAGCAAATGATATCTGGGACTGGGAGAAGGGTTGAGACTATCCCACATAAGCCACCCATTCCATCTGGGACATCAAGGCAGGCTAACCTTGCAACTGAAATCAGTGTGATACGAAAATCAAATGAGTAACTGGATTTTAAAGAAGTGACTGTGGGGCCTGGGTTTGTGACTCAGCGATAGAGCGCTTGCCTAGCATGTGTGTCACCGGATTTGAGCCTCAGCACCACATAAAGTTACAAAAAAAGAACAATCATTAAAATGAAAAAAAAAAAAAAAGTGAATTTGGCCTTAAGTAGACCAAAAAAGCTCCTGGTAAGGAAAAAAATTTTTCAATGGAACCATTTGTGAAAAAAGAATCACCTGAGCTGGGGTTATGGCTCAGTGATGGAGCACTTGCCTCGCATGTGTGAGGCCCTGGGTTTGGTCTTCAGCACCACATAAAAATGATAAAATAAAGGCATTGTGTCTATCTACAACTAAAAAATGATTTTTTAAAAAAGGATCACCTTATAAATTATTTTCATTATCATTATTATTTGCAGTGCTGGGCATGGAACTCAGGGCCTTTTGCATACTAGGCAAGCACTCTACATATATATCCCCAGCCCTATAAATTGATAGTCTAAGTATAGATTTTTCTGAATACTTTGTTTAAAGGGTTTACAGACACAGATGGCTTTCAGAAGGCCGGCAGATGCCTATATAAGTGACATGGGCCACACCTAAGGCAGAAGATAATCCAGCTCTTGCAACTGTGGTGGAGAGTCTTTTGCCCTTTAGGGGTGCTATCACTCAGCTTAGACCAACTGTAATGCATAGGAGCCTGATACCTGACAAGGCAAGCACCAGAGGTGACCCAACTAGAAGCCCATAACACTAGTTTTGGTCCCAACCCTGCTTTCAATACCTAAGGTATGAATGACATGTTCCATCTTTCAAGACAATACAGAAATTCAGATTATAATGTAAAATCTCTCCGTTTTTAAGTAATGCTTTAATTCTGACATCTGTGAATGGATATCTCTCTCAGTGGACTGACTGTCGGCCTCTGTGTGTGATCCTTGCTATCAGTCAAGCAGGGACTGGGTCTGGTGGGCCTGGGTCCCTTGGGTGACAGAAATAGGTTTTGGGATGACAGCTTGCACCCTCCTGTGGCACATTTAGGCAGTCAGGTGGAGGATGAGGGCAGGCATGCCATTAGGGGATTCATAGGTAATGTGGCCACCTTGCAGGCCTGGATGGAGAGATCCATCAGGCAGAACAAGCCTGGGCCTAAGATAACACGAGACAGCACCCTGCCCACCAACGCCCCAGACACCAGGAGATGCCCAGATGCTGGATTGATAGTGCTCCTCTGCTTAGGAACAAACATGGCTTTGAAGGGCAGATTTGCAACAATAACAAGAAAAGGATGTTTTTGTTTGGCCTGCCAGGAAAACGCTACCCAGTTCTGGAACTCCCCACAGGCTACAACCTGCATGGTTTGTCTTTTCAGATAAACTCCTCTGTGCATGTGGCATGGCCAGGGAGGAAAGGAGAATAAGCCAAGAGTCAAGACAACCTGAGTTCTGGTCTTGTGCCTGCCTTGAGTTTTCTTTTTTTCTTTTTTCTTTTTATATTTATTTTTTAGTTTTTTAGGCAGACACAATATCTTTATTTTACACATATGTGGTGCTGAGGTTCGAACCCAGGGCCTCATGCATACTAGGTGAGCACTCTACCACTGAGCCATAATCCCAGCCCTCTGCCATGGATTTTCTGTGGACGTCTGAACTACTTCTCTCATTCTTGGGGCTTGGTTTGCTCATCTGTAAATGGGGGACAGAGGTTGGAATAGATAGTGTCTCTAGGCCATTCCAGCCTTTGCCTTCTGACCTCAGGCTGACTCCACACATGGAAGGCACTAGACAAAGGCCCCAAACCTGTCAAGCCTTGAGTACCATGCACACGCCCTAAGGGTTTGTTCAGTCTCTCACTTCTCCAATGACTTGGTCACTTCCCAGTGCCCACTCAATGCCAGGCCCATTCTGGGATTCAGCAGGAAGGCCAAGGTCTTCATCCTGGGTGTTTACAGCCTAATGGGGAGATGGACCAGCAAGGACAGATACATCTCCAGCTAAGGTCCCCTGCTGGGCCCTGGGTTGGTGAACTACTTATCCTGGGAAGGGGGCTTCTGAGCTTGGTGAGCTGCCGTCAAACTGTTACCCACCCTGTATTCTTTCACATACCCATGAGGAAGCTCCAATCTCATAGGCCCACCACTTAATGAACATCATGAGCATGCTGGGAATGGCCAGGGAGCAGAAGGGGAACCAGTCCTGTAGGCACTGGCTGCATCAGCGAAGAAACAGAGGCACCAGAGCTGACAGTTGTTTTTCTCGCTTGCCCTGATATCTGCTGTGATATCCCCGTGCTTCCCATTTCTGCATTCACAGGCCCAGGCATGAAACATCTTACACAAGAGGTGTAGGTTTTGTTAGGGCTAGTGTTGGGGTGAGCAGAGGAGGAGGCAGGGTAAGGTATCAGGCTCACTGGCTGGCACCAGAGGTGACCCAACTGGAAGCCCAGAGCACTAGTTTTGGTCCCCACCCTTCTCTCAACACCTTGGGATCTTGGTCAACTAACTACCTGCCCTTTGAGGCTGTTCCCTCATCTGAAAACTGCAGGAAGTAAGGACCCAGCAGAAGTCATAAAGTAGAATGGGCTGCCCACACTTAGGACCCGGGCACTGCCTTTCTGAGGCCCCAGTGTTCCTGAAATGCCTAGCAGAGGGTGCCCTCCTCATGGCAGAGTTGGCTCTCTGGAGGCAGAAAAATACAGGCTGGTTGGGGATGCAAGGCCAGGACTGGTGTATGGGGCAAATTGCCTGACTTCTGTGTCTCAATCTCCTTTATATAAAATGAGAATCAGGTGCTATAGGGGATATTCTCAGGAGATCAGGAATGAAGTTGGAGAAGTAAAGGGAAAGGAGGGGATCCCGAAGGGACATGAGACCAGCATAAGACAGGGCCTTCACCTCCTCCAACAAGGCTCCCTAGACCATCTGCCTGTTGAACATCCCTGTTCTATAGCAGAAACAGTATCCTGAGGACCCTCTCGGCCTCCTAGAGCTGGGGTGGCCCTACTTACCTGCCCATGTCTTCTGGTGTGGATTCTTGAGAACAGTGTAGAGAAAAAAAGATGGCCTATGTGAAATGGGATGTGGTGTTGGTGTAAACAGAGGCCCTGGGAAGTAGGGGAACAGGACTGGGGCCATGTAGACTTGGCCTCTTGCCCTGCTGGGGCTCTTGTTGTAGGGGATAAGTGGCTTTCTGCTGAGCCAGCAGAAGGTGGGAGGGAATGCAGGCATGGCTTCTCAGTACCCTGTCCTGGAATCAGCCTCCCCAAGCCATAGGGCCCTCTGCCACTGTTTCTTCACCTAGGCAGCCATGACTTCAGTATCCCGAGACTGCCCTCCTGGGCCTTCCACTTGACAACCTTTCATGGTGGGCTAGGGCAGGGGAGGAGAGTGATTTTCCTCCTACCACATTGGGCCCTGAACTGAGGTGCCATGGGTCATTCTCAGAACCTGAGGGACTAGCAGACCTCCCGAATTCCCCATGACCCCCTACTTCTAGAGATGGCATAGGGAGACTTGGATGGTGACTGACCTGCCCTGACCAGGGTGGAGAGCTGCCCCCTGGCCAGGTCCCTTCAGCACACTAACACACAGGTTCAGCATAGAAACCATGGCATAGTTGGCCATGCCATTGACGGTTATTACACCACTGAGGACTTGCACTCAGAGGATCCCCTGACATAAATGAAAACTGGCCTTGCTAAGGTGTAAGGTGGGTCTGAAGGAGTGTGTAAAATATCAGGCCTCATTTGGGGATTGGAAGAGACCGGGACAAATAGCTTCCCCCTGGCCCTGTCCCAGAGACCAGGACATGGCAGGGCAGGGCAGGTTGGAAATCATCCCTTGAAGTGGCTGGTTCATAGATGGCAGAGAGGGAGGAAAACACCCCTTGGCACCAGCTCTGCTGGAAAAGGGCATTGTGCTGGAGGAGGAGGCTGTCTCTGTAGCCAAGGACATGTATCTGATCGTGCAAACGTTTGCCTGCAGACTGGTGAAGAAAAGCCACTTATATAAAATAAAATAAAAATTTTTTTCTTTAAATAAATTATAACACCCCAAAATACCAAACATTCATAGACATTCCTTCCTAGGACATAGGTACCTAAGTTTGGACAATTACTTCACTAAAGTATATTCAGGACCCACTCTTGGAGGGCTGAGGCCCATGTGGCCACATGGGCCTGTGCTGGCCCTGCCTATGAGGGCGTTCAGGGCATCCACTTGGTTACAAAGGAGGTAAGATTGTTCTCTGAGAGAGAGCATTCTCTGGCACCTCTGTGTACAGGCAAGGCATCTAGCAGCCAACCCTGGTTCCTCTCAGCTTAGGAAAGTGACCCAGAGCCAGTTCTCAGAAATACTCACCAGAGTCCAAATCTAAAGATCATGCCTACTCCAGGGTCTGATTCTGGTTTCCAGAAACAGCTTCAGAGGGAGTAGCCTTAGACTAAGGGCATAACAGGAACTGAGCAGTGCTGGCCAAGGGCAGCCTCTGCCAAGCAGATTCAAGACCCTATGGAGGTAGCAAGTCCTTTGCTGGGGAGGACAGAAGGCAGGCATATATGTCAACACGTGGTACATCCATAGAAGCCTGTCCAGGGCCTCACCTTCCTGTCACCTTTCTTTCCCTAGCTTTTTCTTCTTTTCAATATAGTATGGGGTTAAGAGTACAGAGCTGGGACTAGACTGCCTGGCTTCAAATCCTGGCTTTGCCTCTTACGAACTGTGTGGGCAAATTATTTAACATTTCTGAGCTTTGGTTTCCTCATATGTAATTACAGTATTATCCTGTAAATGTGTATATCTAGTGTAAATATCTATCTATCTAGATATCACAATGTGCTTACAAAACAGTATGGTAAATTCTAAGTGTTAGGCAAAAATTGTGTAAATGTTGTTAGTCATTATTATTATTGGCAGTTAAATTATATAGCATCATTTTATGGAAGGGCCTTGTTTTGTTCAATAAGAGAGATGCTAACCGAGATACGGTTATAGAATGTTTCCTTCTGACCTGGCCCCCTGGTCCTATTTGACAAGGTGTTCTCACCATGGCCTGAAGAGCCCAAATATGGTTTATAGGGATGACTCAGAGAAGAAAGAGCAGCCCTTTCCAGTGGGTTGTGTGATACAGAAAAACCATAGATGCAAAAATTCTCTATAAAAGTCTGGCAAATCGAATACAAAAACATATCAAAAAGATAGTGCACCATGATCATGTGGGGTTTATCCCAGGCATGCAAGGCTGGTTCAACATATGGAAATTAATAAATGTGATTCATCACATCCAATAGGCTTTAAGATAAGAATCATATGATCATCTCAATAGATGTAGAAAAAGCATTTGACAAAATACAGCACACCTTCATGTTCAAAACACTAGAAAAACTAGGGATAACAGGAACATATCTCAACATCATAAAGGCTATCTATGCTAAGCCCCAGGCCAACATCATTCTAAATGGAGAAAAATTGAAGGCATTCTCTAAAAACTGGAACAAGACAGAGATACCCTCTTTCACCACATCTATTTAACACAGTTCTTGAAATACTGGACAGAGCAATTAGACAAGACGAAAGAAATTAAAGGGATATGCATAGGAAAAGAACTCAAATTAGCACTATTTGCTGACGATATGATTCTATACCTAGAAGACCCAAAAAGTTCCACCAGAAAACTTCTAGAACTAGTAAATGAATTCAGCAAAGTAGCAGGATATAAAATCAACACCCATAAATCAAAGGCATTTATGTATATCAGTGACAAATCCTCAGAAAGCAAAATGAGGAAAACTACCCCATTTAAAATATAGCCTCAAAAAAAGTTGGGAATCAACTTAACAAAAGAGGTGAAAGATCTATACAATGAAAACTATAGAGTCTTAAAGAAAGAAATCAAAGAATACCTTAGAAGATGGAAAGATCTACCTTGCTCTTGGATAGGCAGAATTAATATTATTAAAATGACCATACTACCAAAAGAACTATCAGATTTAATGTAATTCCAATCAAAATCCCAATGAAATTCCTCATAGAAATAGAAAAAGAGTCATGAAATTCATCTGGAAAAATAAAGAGACCCAGAATAGCTAAAGCAATCCTTAGCAGGAAGAGTAAAGAAGGTGACATCACTACATCAGACAATAGTAAAACTACAGAGCAATAGTAACAAAAACAGCAGATATTCGCACCAAAACAGATTGGTAGACCCATGGTACAGTACAGAATAGAGGACACAGAGTCTAACCCACAAAATTACAATTATTTTATATTAGACAGAGGTGCCAAAAATATACATTGGAGGAAAGATAGCCTCTTCAACAAATGGTGCTGGGAAAACTGGAAATCCATATGCAACAAAATGAAATTAAACCCCTATCTCTCACCATGCACAAAACTCAACTCAAAGTGGATCAAGGACCTAGGAGTTAAACTAGAGACCCTGTGTCTAATAGATTTTTATGTAATCTTGTAGATTAAAAATGTAAACTTATCCAAGACAGATATTACAAAGAATGGGATTTCAAATACAAAGTTATTCAATATATATGACAAAAGATTAATATATTATTGAGCAAAAATGGAGCAAGAATTATAATAATTAGAAAAATAAACCACTAAAATCAGAAAAGGATATGGATCACTCACAGAAGAAAAATAAATGACCAATAAACACATGAAAAAATGTTCAGCCTTATTAGCAGTAAATATATGTTAAAACAGTTTATCTCTAATTGAAAAAGATTTTTATTAGCAACACTCTATGCTAATGAGGTTTTTGCTAGTGAGGATAAACATCAGTACAATTTGGTATTTATGAATTAAAATCCACTGATCAGCAGTTCCACTTCCAATAATGCATCTTTAGGAAATCATTACAGAAGAGGTGGGGTTATGGCCTCATATGTGTGAGGCCCTGGATTTGATCCTCAGCACCACATAAAAATAAATAGATAAAATAAATGTATATAAAAAAGAAAGAAATACAGAAGGAAATTTTTACAAATAACTAGAAAGATTTTTCACATGTTTTTCAGTGCTGGGAATTGAACCCAGAGCCTTGCACATGCTACATTAACCACTGAGCTACATCCCCAGTCCTCACAGACCTGTTTATAATAGTGAACATTATAAATACGAACTGAGATTTAAGATGGTGGAGTAGTTGCTCCATGCCTCAGGATCTAAGCAGCAGGAGGAGTGAAGGGGTGAAAGAGGGATTTCATGAAATCTCAATATTGAACAATCTGAGTGTCTTACAGACTCAGAAATTTGGGTACATTAAACAAAGGAGAAAGAAAACATTGGAGCCAAGCTAGTTTTAACAGCAGCTGCAGCAATGCTAGCTCACTGGTTCACCACATAGGGAGGGAGAACACAGAGAGAAACACAATGGATAGATGTAGTATGGAAAAACCTGAGTCCAGAAAAGCAGACTGAACTTAGCTGATACAGACAGAGTCTGCACTGTGCACTGGTGCTTAAAAAGTGCTGTTATCCAATTGACAGGGAGAGCTGAGGTGGAAGCCATCTTGAGGTGGACACACTGCAGTTGATGCTACAGGAGCTGGAGGATCATAGCAAACACTGCCATGCTATCCTGGCAAGCACCTGCCATATGGCCTAGGGCTTGGCATGAAGTGTTCCGAGTCCTGAAAGAAAATAACTGTCAACCAAGATTGCTATATCCAGCAAAGCTATCCTTCATTATTAAAAGACAAATAAAAACCTTTCAAGATAAGCAGAAACTAAAAGATTTCATGACCACTAAACCAACACTACACACATCGCTTCTCGGCCTTTTGGCTAAGATCAAGTGTAAACCAACACTACAGAAGAAATAAAAAACAAACCCCACAGTTAGCAAATGAAAAAAAGAAATCTTATTTGAAGAGTGAGTAACTAAGCAAATGAGAAACAGGACAAAATTAAACATGATAAATAAATCAAAATGGCAGAAATTAATAAACATCTCTCTAAAATAACATTGAATGTAAATGGTGTCAACTCTTCAATTAAAAGACATACACTGTTAGAATGGATTGAAAAACAAGACCAAATTTTATATTGTTTGCAAGAGACACACTTTATAGGCAAAGAAAGCCACAGGCTCAGAGTGAAAGATGGAGATTGACATCCCTTATGAATGGAGCCTGAAAACAAGCAGGAGTAGCTACTCTCATATCTCACAAAGGAGATTTTAAACCAAAATTAATCAGAAGAGACAAAGAAGGTCACTTTATACTGGTAAAGGGTACAATACAATAAGAATATATAACAATAATAAATATTTATGCCCAAACATGGGTATTACAACTTACATTAAAAAAAAAAAAAACAACAGTTCTGGAATTGAAACCTTGGATAGACCCCAGTACAATAATACTGGATAATTTCAACATGTCTCTTACCATTAGATAGGTCATCCAGACATAAACTCAGTAAGACTCTTTGAACATGAAAAATATATCAAATGAATTAACAGACATCTATAGAATATTTCATCCAATGACACCTGAATACATTTCTTCTCTGCAGCTCATGGAACCATCTCCAAAAAAGGTCACATTTTAAGCCACAAAGCAATCTTAGCAAATACAAAATTTGATATAATTCTTTGTGTCTTATCAGATCATGATAGAATGAAATTAGAAATCAATGTAACAAAGACCTACAAAAACTATATAAACGTGGAGATTTAACAATACTCTTTTGAATGATGAATGAGTGATAGAAGAAATCAAGGGAGAGATTAAAAAATTCTTAGACTCAAATGAGTATAGTGGCACAACATACCAGAACCTCTGGGACACTATGAAGGTGGTTCTAAGAGGAAGGTTTATACTCTGAGTGCCTACATAAGAAAATCAGAAAGGTCCCCAAAAAACAACCTAATGATGCATCTCAAGGCCCTTGAAAAAGAACAAACCAATTCCAAAACCAGTAGAAGGAAGGAAATAAGTAAGATCAGAGCCAAAATCAATGAACTCGAGAATTAAAAAAATACAAAGGATCAATGAATCAAAGAGTTGGTTCTTTGAAAAAGACAAACAAGACTGATAAGCCCTTAGCAAACTAACTAAAAGAAAAAAGAGAAGTCCCAAATTAATAGAATTAGATTTGAAAAAGGAGAAATCACCACAGACATCTCAGAAATCCAGCAGATCATTAGGGGCTATTTTGAAAACTTAGACTCCATTAAATTGGAAAACCTCCAAGAAATAGATACATTTCTAGACAAATACCGTCTGTTAAAACTGCATCAAGAGGACAAAGAAAACCTAAACAGAACAATAACTACTAATGAGATTGAAGCAGTAATAAAAAACCTTTCAACAAAGAAAAGCCCGGGGCCAGATGGATTATCAACTGAATTCTACTAGACCTTTAAAGGAGTCATGCCAGTATTCCTCGTTATTTCACGGAATATAAAGGGACGGAGCACTTCCAAATTCATTCTATAAGGCCAGTATCTCACTCATGCCAAAATCAAATAAGGACACATCAAGGAAAGAAAACTACAGACCAGTATCCCTGATGAACATAGATGCAAAAATACTTATTAAAAGCAGGGTCAGGGGCTGGGGTTATAGTTCAGTGGTTGAGCTCTTGCCTCGATTGCATGCATGAGGTACTAGCTTTGATCCTTAGCACCACATATAAATAGATAGATAGATAGATAAATCAAAGATATTGTGTTCATCTACAACTAAAAAAATTATAAAAAAATTCAGATGGGGTGGTACATGCCTGAAACCCTAACAACTCAGGAGGTTGAGCAGAAGATTGAGGCCAGTCTCAGCAATTTAGCAAAGTCATAAACAACTTATTGAGACCCTGTCTCAAAAAAAAAAAAAAATTTTAAAGGAGGGGGTTGGGTAGGTGGCTCAGTGGTAAAGTGCCCCTGAGTTCAATCCCTGGTAACAAACAAAACAAAAAAAGAACTTCATAAAATGTTAGTAAATTATGTTCAACAATATATTAAGCAGATTGTACACCACAATAAGTCGATTTCATTCCAGAGATACAAGGAATGAAACCTTGATTCACAAATCAATAAATGTTAATTCGTCACATAACTAGAATTAAGGACAAAGATCACTCAGTCTTCTTAACAGATGCAGAGAAGGCCTTTCAGCACCCCATTCATGATGAAAGCAGCAAAGAAACTAGGGATAGAAGAGATCTGTGTCAAGATCATAAAGGCTGTAAGTGAAAAACAAAAGCCAATTTCCTCATAGTAAATGGGGAAAATCTGAAAGCATTTCCTTTACAATCTGGGGCAAGAGAAGGATGTCCACTCTCACCACTTCTATTTAATATAGTGCTAGAAATTCTAACCAGAGCATTTCTGCAAAAGAAGTGTTATGGTTTAGTTATGTGGTGACCCCCAAAAGCTCATGTATGAGACCATGCAAGAATGTTTAGAGGTAAAATGATTGGATTATGAGCATCTTAACCTAATCAAGTGAACTGATCCCCTGATAGGGACTAACTGAATGATAACTGTAGGTAAGTAGGGTGTGGCTGGAGGAGGTGGGTCATTGGGGCATGATTTTCTGGTGTCTGTGTTGTCTGTAGTGAGAAAAGTCTCTCTCTCTCTCTCTCTCTCTCTCTCTCTCTCTCTCTCTCTCTCTCTCTCCTTTCTGGTGCCACGTCCCGAGCTGCTTTCCTCTGCCACACTCTTTTGCCATGATGTTCTGCCTCACCAAGGGCCCAGAGCAATGGAACCAGCTACATACACAGACTAAGACCTCTAAAACCCTGAGAGCCAAATAAACCTTTCCTCCTCTATAATTGTTTTAACCAGGTCTTTTGGTTGCAATAGTGAAAAGTTGATAAAAACAATAAGGAAATAAAATGGATAAAAAAAGGAAAGAAAGAATTCAAATTATCACTGTAAAAAACTGCTAGAGCTCATGAACAAATTCAGCAGAGTGAATAGGAGATTCAAAATCAATATACAAAACTCAATAGCTTTCCTATGTACCAACAATAAATCTGCTGAGAAAGAAATCAGGAAAATAATTCCATTCACAATAGCCTAAAAAAATATCTAGAAATAAATCTAACCAAGGAGGTGAAAGGTCTCTACAATGAAAACTAGGGAATAGTGAAGAAAGAAATTGAGGAAGACCTCAGAAGATGGCAAGATCTCCCATATTCATGGATAAGCAGAATTAACATTGTTAAAATGGCCATACTACCAAAAGCAATATACAGATACAATGCAATCCCTCATCAAAGTAACAATGGCATTCTTCACAGAACTAGAGGGGAAAAAAAAGTCTTAAAATTAATTTGGAAGAATAAAAGACCCAGAGTATCCAAAGCAATTCCAAGCTTAAAAAAGAAATGCTGAAAGGCATCACAATACCTGACTTTAAATTATACTACAGAGAAAAAACTGGATGGCACTGGCATAAAAACAGGCAATAGACCAATGGTACATGTTATGGTTTGGATGTCAGGTGTTCACCAAAAGCTCATGTGTGAGATGATGCAAGAAGGCTTAGAAGTGAAATTGTTAGGTTATGAAAGTCTTATCCCAATCAGTGAATTAATCCCCTGTTGGGATTAACTGAGTGCGTAGGGTGTGGGTGGAGGAGGTGGGTCATTGGGGGCATGCCTTTGGGGTATATATTTGGTGAGCTGAGCCTAGTCTCTCTCTACTTTCTATCATGTGGACGGAAGCCCTCTGCCACACTCTTCTGCCATAATGTTACCTCCTGTCCCAAGAAATGGAGCCAGCTGTGTATGGACTGAGACCTCTAAAACCATCAACCCTCAAATAAACTTTTCCTCCTCCAAAATTGTTCTAGTCAGGTCTTTTAGTCATACCAATGAAAGAGCTGACTTTAAACAGTATAGCACTGAAGACCAGAGACAAAGCCACACATTTACACATGACTGTCTGATTCTTGACAAATGTGTCAACAACACATTCTGGGGGAAATGACACCTTTTAAACAAATGGTGCTTAGAAAACTGGTTATCCATACATATCCCACCCTGCACAGAAATTGGCTCGAAATTGATCAAAGACCTAGGAATTAGACCATGAATTATACCTAGAAGAAAATGTAGGATCAATACTCCAGCCGACAGGCACAGGCAATGACTTTCTCAATAAGAACCCTGAAGCTCAGGAAATGATGTCAAGAGTGAATACATGAAGTGGTATTGAATTAAAAAGCTTCTTGGGCTAGGATTGTGGATCAGTGGTAGAGTGCTTGCCTAGCACGTGTGAGGCCCTGGGTTTGATCCTCAGCACCACATAAAGTAAAATAAAGACATTGTGTTCACCTAAAAAATAAATAAATATTTTTTAAAAACCTAAAAAATAAATATTTAAAAAAGCTTCTGCACAGCAAAGGAAAGAATTAGGAATGTGAAGGGAGACCCCCAGAATGGCAGAAAATCTTTGCTAGCTACTCCTTTGACAGAGGGTTACTATCTAGAATAATGAATTAAAAATATCTACACCCAAAATATCAAATAACACAATTAATAAATGGACACATGAATTAAACAGACACTCCTCAAAAGAATAAACACAAATGGCTGATATATATATGAAAAGATGTTCAACGTCATTAACCATTAGGGATATGCAAATCAAAACTACATTGAGTTTTTATTTTACAATAGTTAGAATGGCAGTTGTCAAGAATACAGATAATAATAAATGCTAGAAAGGATGTGGCGGAAAAAGAACACTTTTACACTGTTACTGGAATTGTAAATTAGTCTAACCACTATGCCAATCAGTATGGAGGTTAGACATGGAACCACTATATGACCCAGCTATAACACTCCTCCATATTTATCCTGAAGAATTTAAGTCATCACACTGTAGAGATATATACATGCTCATGTTTATTGTGGCACATTTTACAAAAGCCAAGTTGTATAATCAGCCTACGTGTCCATCAGTGGTTGAATGGATAAAGAAAATGTGGTATATATACACAATGAAATTTAATTCAGCCACAAAAAAATGAAATTTGTCATTTGCAGGTAAATGGATAAATCTAGAGATCATCATGTTAAGCAAAATAAGTCAAACTCAGAAGGTCAAGGGGCATATGTGTTCTCTCATATGCAGAAGCTAGAAAGGAAAAAGGAAAAGAAAGGTGGGTGTAGATTTCATGAAAGTCAAAGGGAGATCAGTAGAGGAAAGGGACCAAAGGGCTGGGAGTAGGGGAGAGAGTGGGGAACAACGTGCTGGGGAGTGATATTGGCCAAATTATATTGTGTACATGTGTGAATATGTAACAACAATCCCCGTGTATGCACAACTCTAATGCACCAATAAAAATGTGTAAAAATAAATTAATAAGTAGTGACTGGTTAATAATTTGTGGCACAACCATGAGATGCTAGGTGACCTTTAAAATTGATGTTGTGGAAGGCTATTTAATCATATCAAGAGACTAATGACCAATTTTATCTATCTATCTATTTATTTATTTATTTATTTGGTACTGGGATTTGAACCCAGAGGGGCTTTACCATTTTACCACATCCCCAGCCCTCTTATTTTGAGACAGGGTCTCACTAAGTTGCTTAAGGCCTCACTAAATTGCTGAGGCTGGCCTCCAACTTGTGATCTTCCTGCCTCAGCCTCCTGAGTTGCTTGGATTACAGATGTGCACCACCATGCTAGGCTCTAATGACCTATTTTAAAGGGAAAAAGCAGATTATAATACAGTATACACTGATAGACGTCACTTCAATACATGTTTGTTTTAATAGAATTCTGAAAATACATAGTAACCTAACTTATCTCTGGGTGGTAGGAATATAGATAATTCATAACTTTTCTGCCCTATGTTTTCCATAATAATTTTTTTTTTCAAATCACAATCACAAAACAACCAAATGAAGTGTACATATAAAATGAACAAGGCATCCCCATGAGAGGGCATTTCTAAATTTAATAATAAGGTCTGTAATTCTTCAAAATTTGGTTTAGTGTGTTTTCTCCTCTTTTGGAATAATGGGGCATGGCACAATTTATTTTTTCAAAATCATTTATGAAACTCTAGCATCTGGACACAAACGCATATCAAATGCAGATCCTAAGCTATTTCTCCCCTTTCCTTCTAAATTGAAATTGGCTGTCTCTCTGCCCCCTGGTGGTCGGAGCTGGAGTGGCATACTGTGCAGGAGGATCCCTCTGAGTATGAACCCTGGAACCCTGCAGAGGTCCCGCCTGATCTGTTGCCAAGAAAGGCACGGGTTCTGGTGGGTGGGCTTTCTTTGGGCTCCCATCCAGAATCTGGGTTTCCCAGGACCTTTTGGGTCTGGGGCAAGCCAGGGATTCCCAGTAGGAGCCACACAGAATCTGGACATGGCCTGCCTGAAGAGCATCAGGATGTCCTAGGAATCAAGAAAGAGTACACAGGGGCTGTGGGTTGTGGTTCAGTGGTAGAGCACTTGCCTAGCAAGTGTGAGGCACTGGGTTTGACTCTCAGCACTGTACATAAATAATGAATAAAATAAAAGTCCACTGATGTCTAATACACACACACACACTTTTTTTTTTCAAAGAAAGAGTGCACAGCAAGAAAAGCATCAGAATGGCTGCAAGAGCATGCCTCTCTGTAGGATGGCCACCGTGGGCTTCTTATAGGGACAGCTGTGCAAAAGAGCTGTCCCCTGGATGCTCAGACATTCCAGTGCCTTGGTGAGTAGAGCTCTGTGAAACAGTCCAGTGGTGTGAGCCAGAGCCAGCACGTAACGGCATCAGTAGATGCCTCCATAGGGGGCCTGTGGCACCCTCCCTTTGCAGCCTGCTTGTAGAATATAGTTGCAGCTATTTCCTGAGCCCTAGCTCCGGGGCATGCCTTGGCCAACCTCTTTTCACTATGGTTTCCACTGTTTTTCAAAAGCACCCATGGAGGAAGGCATTATTCATTCTGAGTATGGCCAAGGCACATGCTTGTCATGTCATTCTGCTGGTAAATTGCAGCTAGGAACCAGCCCAGTCTCCAGGTCCGCTGGCAAGCCAGGAGCCCCAGGGAGAGCGCCCTCTAGTGGCCCAGTGTATTGCGGAGCAGCATCTGTAGGCCACTGCAGCCACATCCCACCAACGTCCTCTGGGGCCTCTGACATGCACCCGCAAGGCATGCAGACAGCTGAACATGGGGGTGAGGAGAGGAGTGAGTCAAGGTTGGGGTCCCAATTGTTTTTCATTGGAGGTCAGGGAAATCTGTGAACATATCCTCATGTCACAAAGAGGGAAGACATTTTATTGCCATTGTGATTATTATCATAGGACACAAAAGGAGAGAAATACAGTTGGAACCCCTGGCACCCTAACTACAGGGTAATTGTTAGCATTTATTACTTCACTCCTTCGATGACTTTTCTGTGTTCCTCTCGTCTTTGGCTGGCTCTCCGCTGGTCAGCCGGCTTCTTTTGAAAGTTTGGCCCAAATCTTCCCTCATCCCCCCGGGTGGTTCTGAGCCCCAGTGTCTGTTATGTGAAGCCGGCTGCTTCCAGGTGGCGGAGCACATGGGTAAGCGGTCACCCTCTTGGCCTTCCATTGCTTAGCTCCTGTCACAGGACTGTGTATCTTGCACTCAGAAGCCATGCTGTGCAGAGAGGGGTGTGTGACGATGGGGAGGTATCAGGGGCCCCAGTTATGGGGACTCGGGCAGGATAGTAAAAAGTAAACATGAATCCACTCACTCCCCCCGTTCTTACCAAGATGGATGGTGTTTAATGCAAATGACCCACCATCTGCTCGGTATTCTTTGGGGTCAAAGCTTTTCAGAGTGCTGACCCACAAGGTCAGTTCATCTTCTCAAGGGCATATCTTTGTCTGAGCATCTTCAAAATCCGTTCCCACAATATTCCCCAGGATTGTTATGATAGAAGTTTCTGCACTCTAACATTTATTTCTTCATGACCAAATTCTTCTCTCCCACACATCCAAAATTTCAAAACCCAGATTGGCCGGTTCAACCAGGCGAGTATCAACTTACTGCTGCAGTGCAGGAGCTGCTGCCCACCCCTCCCCACTGCCATCGAAGGTGGCACAGTGGGAACTGCTTCCTCGAGGTGTGGGTTTCAGGGCTCTCTAGTCCTCCAGATCTCCCAGGGAATGACTTTCCAGTGGTGTGATGCCTCTCTTTCCCAACAAAGGCCCTGTATTTATTGTGGTGCTAGCAAATTTAGCTTGGCCTGCACAGCAATCAGTAGGCTCATCCACCCTCTGGGTTTGCTTTTCTGGAATTCATCCCTTGGAAGCCAAAATGAGGTTTTTAAAGACAGACCTGAGCATCGTCCTGTAACCAGGTAAGAACTTTGAGATTTCAGCCTCTGCCTCTTCTCTGTCCAACAACCATGTCTCAGATACCACACACTGGAGACTGATCAGCAGCTCATCTCTTTCAAACAGGGGCTAATGTTCCCCTAGATGATGAAAGCCAGTCCCTGTGACATCTACAACCTCTCCCCTTCCAGATGATAATGTGTTCCCACCCCACCCCACTATTTCCCTTGGGGTACCTGGCCTATGATTTCCTCCCTAACACCAATTTCTGTGTCAGTAATGGCTCTTTGATGGAAACGGTAGAAACTAACTTGTGATAATTGGCAAAAGATGGAGGAGGGGAAGAATTGTTAGCAGGGGGTCTCGAAGAGAACGGAGCAGCCATCCTTGAGAAAAGAATCGTGGCATTTCGAACGCTCAAGATTGTCCAAGGGAGACCCCCTGAGCTGACAGCTCCAAACACCTTCAGTCCCAGAGACAAACTCTAGGAAGATTGAGAAAAGGACCAACTTATGATGGGAAAGGAGACAGAAAGGGTAGGAAGGAGAAGAGTCAGGAACCACCTGGAGTGGTGCAGTGTGGTCCTTCCAAAGGATGGGATGCTGTGCAGAACGTGCCAGCACGTTGCACGTTCTGTTCTGGTTTTCTATTACTGCATAATACATGTCACCAGAACCTGGTGTCTTCAAACATCATTATTCACATCATGACTCTAGGTTGCCTGGGGTGAGCTGGGTGGTGTTTGTCCACCTGGTCCTGGCTGTGACTGTTGTCACCTGGGGCTCAACCAACCGGACTAGTTTGATCTCAGGGCTCACTCACAGGTGGTGGGGGTGCCTGTCCTTAGCTGTCACACAGAGCACTACTTCCTCCTTCACAGGGCTTCTCAGCAAGGAGCTGCATCAGAAGACAAGACATTCCAGGATACAAGTGGAAGCTACATGCACGTCAACACCCAGACTGGAAGGTCACCCATGCCCCTTCTGCCCCTTCTGTGGACCAATATTTAATGAAGGAGGAACAACCTCCATATCTCTACGGCTGAGAGTCTGCAGCTTCTGCAATCCACCACCACTCTCCCTTCTTTCTCTCCCCTCCTCTTCCATCCTCCATCTCTCTTCTCCTTTTCTATGTAACCCATTCCTCTTACTTTATCACTGAGACAGGGCAGAGCAGTTCCCCTGAACTTGGTGTTCTTTTCTAAGGAGACTTGGGCCTTCCCAGTACCCTCACAGGGAAGAAAAACACCATATTAGTTAGATTTTGGTCGCTGTGTCAAAATAACTGAGAAAATCAATTTTAAGGAGGAAAGATTTATTTTGGCTCATGGTTTTAGAGGTTTCAATCCATGGTCACTTGGCCTTGTTGCTTTTGGCCTGTGGTCAGTCAGAACATCATGGCATGCAGCAACTGGTGGTATGGAATTGCTCACCTCATAGCAGCTAGGAATCAGAGATCAGAAGAGTCCAGGGGCAAAATATATCCTGGGCATTTCCCCAGTGACCTTGCTCTCCTGACTACACCCTACCCCCTTAAGTTCCTATAACCTCCCAAGAGCACCACCAACTGGGGACCAAGCCTTCAACACACGAGCCTTTGGGGGACACTCCAGATTCAAACTGTAACAGACCTAAAGTTACAAAATTCTGGGAATGGCAGGAGGCAGAGATTGGGGTAGGGTAGGGGAGATACGTGGGGTAAGGAGGCTTCCAAGCAGCCAGGGGAAGCTTTGCTAGCTGGGGTGGGGATGAGCAGTCCCATCCCCAGTAGCCTCCTGTGCCAGGAGGAATTTACAAAGCACCAGGACTCAGTCATTGTGGGCCCACTGGGAAGAAGGGTCTTGTAATTGGCTCTCAGGACAAATGATGGCCAGGTACAGTCTGAGGCTGGGGTCTCAGTCAACCTTTTCTCACTCAGTTATGCTTTACCAGGTCCAAGACCTCTCTAAGAAGTCTACCCTCAGGTCATGGGCCAAAGCCCTTCCCTGTGACCCTTCCTCACTGCCCTGTGACTGCAAAACCCCAAGCTCTCCATGGAGAAGACTGAGGTCTCTGGCCTCTTGGTGGCTCAGCCTCATATATATCATCAGGGTGAAGGACAACAGGAAAGACTGAGCTTTCTGCCTCCTTCCCATCCCTGGCTCTTCTGTTGAGGGTGACCAACATCTCCCAAATCCCTGAAGCCCCCAGGTCTCCCCCTCTACTACCGCTTAGATTTTGGTAGCTGCTTCCTTTTCTCACTGCCTCTACCCCCAACATCTCCTCCCTCTACCCCTTACTCTTTCCTGTTTTTTTTTTTTTTCTCCCTTTTTCTCCCAACAAGACCTCACTGGGCACCTTCCAGGCCCAGGCCTTGGGACTCCAGAAATACCTGGGGCTCAGCTCCAAGGCATTTCTGAGGCCTGTGGGTGAGGGTGAGGCAGGGGCAAAGGACAGGCAGCTGATTATAAGAGAGAAGGAAATCAGGAGATAGTGCTTCCCATCAAGGGGCTGCTAACACCTCCAGGGGAGGGGGAGTCTCCAACTTCCCAACACAAGCGATTTCCCCCTGGGGCTACTCTTTCCTGGCTTTGGGGCATATCCCCAGCGAAGAAAGAAGTGGGGACCTATAAAAATGCAAAACACCCCCACTCCCACAGGCACCAGCTATGGGTTCCTGGCTTCTCTTGGAGGAGCCTCAGTCCCCACCCACCCCCTCTCTGTTCTGTCTCTTCAATAAAACTTGTTTGCTTGCCTCCTTGTTTCTTGCCTCTGTAATCTTCAACACCTGGGGAACAAGGACCTGCTCCTAGACTTTCAAGACCGGTGTCAAGAGGATGGATAGAGCCAGCTGGCGAAATTCTCCACATGACAGTGAAGCCCCCATTGGATACTTGCCAAGTGCTAGGGCTTCAAGGCCCAGAAGACGGTGAGGTTATTTCTCTCTGGTGAAAGTTTTACAAGAAATAAAAATAAATGTTATTCAGTAATGAAGTGAGCTACCAAGTCATGAAAATACATGGAGGAAACTTAAACACATATTAGTAAGTGAAGGGAGTCACCCTGAAGAGGCTGCCTACTCGACCATAGGAGGCAAAAGATATGGAGACAGTAAAAGATCAAGAGGGCTGGGGCTGTGGCTCAGTGGTAGAGCGCTCGCCTAGCACGTGCAAGGCCCTGGGTTCTATCCTCAGCACCGCATAAAAATAAATAAATAAAATAAAGATATTGTGTTCAACTACAACTAAAAATATTAAAAAAAAAAAAAAAAGATCATGAGTTGCCAGGGGTTGAGGGGAAGGTGGGATTGGTAGACAGGTGGAGCATACAGGATTTTTACCAAAGTGAAACTCCTCTGTAGAACACTGTAATGTGAATCCATGCCACTAGATATTCATCAAGACTCATAGAATATATAATACAGAGTGAACCCAAATGTACACTATGGACTTCTTTAGTTCATAATAATGAATCGATATTGATGAATCCATTGGAACAAATACAGCATCCTCATGCAAGATGTTAACAATAGGGGAACATGACAGGGTAGTGGAGAAGCCGTAAAGGGGTATAAGAACAAGAGTTTGGGGCTGAAGTTGTGGCTCATTGGTAGAGCACTTGCCTGGCCCATGTGAGGCCCTGGGTTCAATTCTCAGCACCACATGTAAATAAACAAAATAAAATCCTTGACAACTAAAAAAAAAAAAAATTAAAAAAAAAGAACAAGAGTTTTCTTTAAGCCTAAAACTGCTTTAAAAAATAAAGTACACTAGAAAATGGAAAGCATTTTATTGAGGTTTCTAAGGAAAATGCCCTTTTTTCTTTTACATGTCACTGTGTAAATGCAGCCGCAGCCTTCTTTACAATAGTCCAAAGTGGAGACGACCCAAGCATCTGTCAACTGATAAAAGGATGAACAAACTGTGGTCTATTCACATAGTGGAATATCATTCCACTGTCAAGGAATGAATGAGTACTGATCCATGCTACATGGATGCATGGTAGAACCTTGAAAACATCACACTAAGTGGAAGAAGTCAGACGTGAAAGAACACATACATGTTTGATGTGAAAAGCCAAAACAGGTGGGTTGGTAGAGACAGAGTCGATGAATGCTTTCTGGAGATGGGACGAGGACTGAGGATGACAGTCCCAAGGGGTTCAGTGTTTCTTCTGGAGTGGTTTAAATGTTGTAAAATTGTGCTGATGATCACACATACCTGTGAATGCACTAAACCCACTAAATTGTATGCCCAAAAAAGGTGAATGTGGTGTGTGAATTGTATCTCAATAAAGCTATTTAAAAATTGTGGAGCCGGGGAAGGAGGCTGTAAGCCCCTTTACATCAAGGTTGTTTACTTATAGAGATGGTCTGTGATCTAACATGGAAAAACAGATGTTCTGTAGTTTGGGAAAATGTATAGCAGCCCTGATCCTTGAGTGTCAGTGGTTCTCACCTCCCAGTGTTAGCAGCTCTCCTTGTTGATCTTCCAGTAGCCAAAACCAGCAGTTACTGATGTATGCCAGATTCGTGGGACCCCAGTAGACCTCCAGGAGCCTAATTCGATGCAATCACACAAGAATCTTTATTCAAGCTCAAGCCTGGCCTCACAACTGTTTCCGGTCCCAGGGAGTGAGCCCCGATCCTTTGTTCTTTTCCACAGAAAAGCCCTCTTCACCAAGGCTGATTTTAGGACTGTCAGCAAAAGAGTTTCTGCAAAAGAGTTCAATGTGGATAAACTTCCTTTTTTCGTGTCACCTTGTTTTACTTGGCCACTGGCCAGGAAGATACCAGCACTCCAGGTGCTGGACACCCACTTACTAGTTTTTCTCAAATGTATCCAGTATAGTACTTTGTAGAAATGTGCAAACAAGGCCTCTGGCCTTGAGCTGGGCTTCACAGAGATGTCTACATTTTTAAGATAAGTTACAAATGGGCTCCATGGTAACAGCTGGCAGGGGGAGGAAAGAAAGGGGAGAAGAAGCTCTCCCCTTCTCAGGTGTTGTCCTTGAAGGGTTAACTTGCCCAGAACAGTGAAAGAAAAAGCTGCTTTTATGTGAACTTCTGCAGACTGTGAACTTCTGAGCCCCTCCCCTGACATGCTCGGTATAAAATTCTGCAGCCAAATAAAACTGTTTCCTGTTATCTTGTGCCTTGCCTCGTTTGTCCCTACAACAAGATTTTATAGGTTTTTGGGAATACTGTATGTGTCACAACATCACTCAGCAAATCATTCCATACCGCGGGAAAATCAAACAACAACTCTTAGCATTGATTAGCACATTCACTGGTGGGAACAAGTTGGGTAGGGGTGATTGGTTAGTACAAGAGGGGGATTCCTTTGAACTGATTGGTTTAAGCCACGAGGGGTGTACGTGCTGAACTACATGGTTTCCCAACATGTTATCAACCACCATAAACTACTGGGGGTCCTCTGGCATCTCAGGTATTTTCCCTGTCTCATGCTGATTGGAAGTTGCTAGGGGGTTGCTATGGGTCCTCACCTAGCCTAACTGAGTCAGGGACACCTGGCGCAGCAGATCTCTCCTGTTATTTGCAGACAAACAACTCAGCAAGGTGGCTATCTGCCTAGAAGGCTCTGTGGGTTTTTCCAAGGACAAGGGTCATGCCCCCTTCCTTAGGACAGGCCTTGAGGTAGAAGCTGCTGTTATTTATTTATTTTCAAAAATGGAGTCACATCAGTTTCTCACCCACAGCTCTCTGGATCCAGCTGCCCTCAGTGTTACCAGTTCCTGCTGTTGGCCATTTTTAGTACCAGCAGACTCAGTGATACCTGCTCAGCCTCTTCTACTCAAGATAGTAATCATGAGTAGGCAGAATAAAACTATCCCAAAAAGGTTATATTAGGATTTGTGCTGCATCATAAGAGGGAGTAGCACAATTAACTGTTCTGATAAGGTAAAGAAGACTGCTTAAATTAAAACAAAACAAAACAAAAACAATGTGGGCTCACACACATGCACACAGTGTCCTGCTAGCTAATGGCAGACTCTCTGCTTAGTCATGGATAGGGGAATGGCTCCTCGAAGTCCTGGGTGAGGACAGCTGAAGTGGCTTCAGAGGGGTGGAGTTCTCCAGAAATACCATAGGGCAGAGCTATCTGGAATGGATCTGCAGTCAACGCAAATGTTTCCTGAAGCAATCATGTCTGATGTAACCTGCTGGTTGTGAGGCAAATGTCAAAGATGGGAAAAAGAGGCTGGTGTGGTGATACATGACTGTAATTCTTGCTGCTTAGGAGGTTGAGGCAGGAGGTACACAGGTTTGAGGCCAGTGTGGACAACTTAATGAGACCCTGTCTCAAAATAAAAAATAAAAGGGGCTAGGACTATGATAGAGTCCCGCAGCTGAGTGGTAGAGTGCCCCTGGGTTCAATTCTTAGTAACAAACACACCCCACATGTGCAGGCACACACACACAAAGATGGAGGAAAGAAAAATACAGTAGCTCTTGGGGAATGTGAGATCCTTCTCTTCTGTCTCAGGGATAAACCTTCAACCATAACGAATAGCAAACAGATCTTCTCCAGCCTGCTATTTCTGCACAATTGGCCACATTGTCCTGCACTGCTGTGCCGTGAACCTCTGAAAATTCAGCAGAAAAGTGTGTGGTGGTCAATTTTCGATGTCTGCCCCAGGCACAGGATGAAGGAGTAATGCACGTGTGCTATGCGGTAGCCTCTCTAACCTACATCACAAGGAGCACCAGCTTAGGAGCAGAAGCAGAAGGAAAACATATCTGTTTCTGTGTAGCCACTGTTGGCCTGATAAAGAACTCAGTGTCAGGATGCGCAGGAAGCCTGATTGTCCTCCTGCTAGGTCATCTATCTGGATCTGGATCTTCTCTGCCCTTACCCCTTTGCCTTTCTCGAGGGAAGGACAGTGTTACTCCAGTTTCTTCCATTTTCCAACCCTGTAATCTCCTGTAAAGCATACGAGCTTTGGAAAACAGGGTTCTTTCTCAAGCCAAACATTTACCAGCACAAACATTTTTTTCCCAGAAGGCCACATGAGGACTTGTGAGATCATGTTTGGCTCCTGCTCAAAGGAAAGATGTTCTGTGAATGCAGCAGCCTGGGACCGGCCCTGGGAAGAATTCCCAGGAGGGGCAAGGCAGTTGCTTGTGAAGCTTGGCACCGGCTCAGCACCATTGTCATGTGAGAGAACAAAGGCTGTGAGCTTTAGAAGTTTGAGACTGTAAGGAGGAGACACCCTCTGTCTACTTACCTCTGTCTTCCCTCTCCAGCTGAGGTGCCTCCCACTCTTCCTGCTTTGCTAAGAGACTGAACCCTGTCTGAAGTGTTGGAAAATGCCTAGAGAGATCTTCCAGAGCATTCTGAGCCTTCCAGAGTATAGCAGAGTACAGGGCTGCCACTAGGGGAGAGAACTTCAGCGCCTGGCAGAGGGTCCAGGCCCATAGTGAGTGTGCGTGGAAGCCGTGCATCCACGAGTACATGGCTTCCCCCAGGCATTTCCGATTTTGAATCTTGGGACCAAGAGTAGGCTGAGCTAGAGATGACCAGGGGCTGCCCGTGCTAGCCCTGGCTTTGGGCCTAAACAGATGCTTTGCACATGCCTGCCTTACTTGCCCAATTTTTGTTGACTTTAGGAATTAAGCAGCTTAGGCCAAGCCCCGTTGATGTTTTCAAATTTTCCTGTAAACAAAAAAAAAAAAAATGCAGCTTATATAACATCTCTGGCTGGAGAGTTTGCTCTGCCTGGCATGACTGAGCAGTTGGGAGGAGCTCAGGAAGCAGCCTGTCCAGAGAGGCTCTGGATGACCCAAGGGCCTTGGTTGTCCCTGACTCATCACATGACCACCCTCTCAAGCCCGCTTTTTCTATATCTTCTGCAAACTTTCTACCAACCGAAAGACATCCGGAGCCTATTTCAGATTAAGGTGTCAAGTTTGCAAGTATCTGAAACAAAAATATCAAAAATATCTCACATTCATCATCTGTTGCTAAGGCAAGGTGCCAAGAGCTTTACGTGAATGAACTCATTCGATCCCCACATCACCGCTAAGAGTTAAGCATGCATAGTGTAATCAATTTGTAGAACAAGACATAGGCTCCGAGTTGCTGAGCAATGGACTATACCTTACTCACCCGCGCTGGATGTGAGAATGGGCTCCAGCATCATTCCCCATTTCTGTTCACAGCTCTCTGCGCATCAATGGTTAGAAAGCTAAAACCCACATTTCTCATACTCCCTTAAAGCCAAGGTTCTAGGTAAGAGTTAAGTTCTGCTCTTAAGAGGCACTTTTGTGAGACTTGGCTTCTCTGGGTGAATAAGGAATGGAGATGCTCTGGTCTGAATGTGGGGATCCCTTTATCCAGTCACCTCTTTTGTTGGAGTCAAAAGGAAATTAAGATGATGGTGTCCGATTCCCAGTCCCAGTTTACTGATCCTTGGGTAGTGAGTTCTTGCACTTCAGAGTTCTGGATGAACTCTGGTGGGTAGTACTGTACAACCCAGGAACTGTTCTTGGAGGCCCAGCCTAGAACCTGCTGTGCCAGCCCTTCCAATGATTTTGCAGAGACCTAAATGCCTTTATTGAATCTCTTTCTGCTGAAAATACCTAGAGTGGTTCTGTTTCCTGTGGAGCCAATACTTAGAGTGGTTTCTGCTCCCTTGGTGGAGCCAAGAGAACCTCAGAAGCAGAGCTGAAGATCCATGTCCAAGAACTGGCATCCACCCTCCCTCCAGTCTTCTGGAGCACGAGGGGGTCGATACAGCCCTAGAGCAAAAAAGAAGCAAAGTTGGGACTAATGTAGGGTCTCCTAACTACAAACACCCACTGCCAGCTCTCCCGTTAGATCAGAGTAAAGAGCTTGGGGGCGGTCTGAGAAGGGAGCCAGAATCAAGAGGCCTCAGAGGACATCTGAGCCTGCAGGATTGGGGAAGAGGAGTCTTGGAGGGAGAAGCCCCTGGGGAGTATGAGCAGAACTCTCAGCCAGAAGAACAGTGCTCACTGTTTGGAGGACACCAGAATAAGGAATGGACCAAGAGGCAAGAGGAGGGGAGCAGGATACCAGTTCAGGGGAGACAGGAGACAAGAGACAACATGTTGGCAACATGGTTGATTCCCTCCATCAGTTAAGATTCTTTCAAATGTAAATAACCTGAAAACACTTCAAAATACCTTTTTTAAAAAAAAAGTAACAAAAATTCAAAGATAAGGCAGTTTCAGAGCTCAGTTCTATCTTCAAAGAGCTTTGTTGTCTCCATATCTCTACCATATTATTCCCAATTAGATCTGCTTAACCTTGGAGGTGCTGTCCTCATTGGCATAAAATGGCTGTGCTATTCCAACTGTCACATCCAGACATGCCAATTCCAGTAGAAGAGGCACCATGTTTTCTTATGCTTCTATTTTCATCAGATGCAATGGTCTAAATGTTTGTGCAGCCCCTGAAATCCATATTTTGAAGTCCTACCCCCTGATGATGATACTCAAAGGTAGGATCTTTGTGAGATGATTGGTGTTTTCATAAAAAACACAAACCCAAGAGAGACCCTCTCACCCCTTCTGCCACATGAGGACCCAGCAAGAAGGTGCTGTCAATGTACTGTCAGGAAGAGAGCTGTCACCAGCATACGAATCTGTCAGCACCTTGATCTTGGATTTCCCAGGCATCAGAATTGTGAGAAATAAATTCCTGTTGTTTATAAGCAACTGGAATGGACTAAAAAGTCGGAGGAAGGAATCTGTTTCAGAATAATCCAGTACTCAAGGTGGTAGGGATTGAGATTGAAGAAAAAAGGCAGACAGATCCAGGATTGCACAAAATGCAATTTACTGGGCATTTACAGACAGAAGTGCATCTTGAGCAGAAACAAGTCAGGTGAGTCCCTGCACCCCAAGGGGGGAGGAAGGGTTTAAGAGGTGCAAAGGTTGGCCACAGCTAATCAGAATGTACCTGGTCTTTCTTAAAACCTATTAACATATTCAATGCCTGTTAAGAAACAGTCTGGACATCAGTGGCTGGCAACAGCACACTCAGCCAACTATCTTAATGACATTTTTGCCTTATAGGGAAAATCCATGATCACCTGGTGTGTAAAATGGTGGTTATGACCAAGATGGCTGTAGTCATGTCAAGCTAATCTCCTACAGAAGTTTTTCCAGAATGCCCCAGTGTACACCATAGCTGGGTCATGCGCTCATTTTAAATTCATGAGTGGCTGGAAAGCACACTGAATTACTGACTCATACCAATCGTGGCAGCAGGTTAGAATCACTTGAAGAATAAAAACCTCAGGATCCTAGGCATCATTGTTGTTAAAGAAAAATTCTCAAAATTGAGTTCTGTTAGCAAAGAGGAAGGAAGAATGGATTTGGCATTGACAACACCAATATCTGCCACACACACCTTGTGCAGATGGTCAATCCAAGCCTGTCACATTGACTCCAAAAAAATTCTGAGAAATAAAAGGATTCAAGAGAAAAGGCCACCCTGCTGTCACCCAAGGGTAGTGCTGGCCCACAAGAGAAATGGAGCCAAGAAAATCGCAGAAGCAGAGCGGGAGACCTGGGTTCAAGACTGGCCTCCACCTTCCCTCCAGACTTCTGGGGTGTGAGGGGACACATGTTCTCATTGTTTAACCTTTTGGAATCTGGATTTGCTGTTATTTCAAGCCTGTCCTGAGGCGTGATGATTGGGATCCCTGAGGACTCCAGTGTGGGGACAGAGAGATGACCAGGGACTGAAGTCGGGCCTGGTGGTGGTGCACAGAACTCTAGATCTGGGCCTCCTTATTCAAAGGAGATGGTGTGGGGATGACCTGGGGTGACCGTAGTGGGGAGTGGAGGGGCCAAGGTCATTTCAGGTCAAGGCCTGTGACATGGGGTGCATGACCTACCTTTCCATGGGTCCCCTCCTCTACTGGTCATCACCATGCCAGCAGATTATTCTCTGCACAGCACTGCATTTTTGAAGGCTGTTTTCTTAACTGTCTATTTGTGTCTTCATTTCTTCCTCTCCCCAACGAGGAGAGACATTCATTTGCTGCTCAACAAATTGCTTCTCCACATTTCCTAGCACCCTTTCAGCTCTGCGGGCTGCGGTTTGGTCCTTGGGGTGTGAGTGAAGGTGACGTGGGGTTGCACCCCCTCAGATTCTTCCTTCCCTTGTTTGATTGAAGTTCCCAGCCCTGCATGGAGATGGAGCCTCTAGGTGACTTGGTGAAGCAGAATTCCACCAACCTCCTGATGAAAGAGGAGGAAGGGCGGAGTCTCCCCCAAAGGATGTTGTTGGTGCCTGGGCCTGTGGGAGCACGCACCCCTTTGCCTGGTGTCCAGCCCCTGGGCTGACAGCTGCCGTGGCTCCAGAGTGCAGCCAGACGGCCACACCAGTCTGCTGGACCAGGCAGGGATGGGGATCTTGCTGCCACCTGCGATGCTCATTCATCACTTCAGGACCCAGATAGGGCAAGAGGCTGCAGGGGAGGCCACCATCTCCCCACCCTGTCCTTGCTGGAGACTCTGGGCACCGCAGGGAGGTTGCTGTTGAGGCTGAGGCAGCAACACTATCCTGGCTGTGTCGGCTACTGCTGCTCATGCAGCTGACCCAGAAACCACTGCTCTGACCACCACAGCTGCTGCCACCACCATGACACTTCCCCTGTGACTTCCAGTGTGCTGACAGCTACTGCTTTTTCTCTCCTGCTCCCAGCTGCTGCTGCCAGACCCAGTGTGGATGGTGGTCCTCAAGGCTTGCCAGGGCATCTTTGATTGGCCTCCTGGTGGTGACAGGGAGCTCCTTCACCATCTCATGACAACTGAAAGCAAAGAGCTGAACTAGCACGATGGGGCCGGCTCTCCAAGACACAGTCAGCTATTGTTTGCAGAATTTCTGCACTGTGGGGACAAGTGCCTGGAGAACTGCATATACGGCGGCATACGTTAAGGGTGTCTGAGTGGCAAACCACTCCCCCATTCTAAGTGCTAGGTGTGTGAGCCGCAAACCAGCCCTGGGGGTGAGGCCACGTATTGCAGTCCCTGCGCTTGCTCCACGGTGCACTCCTCAATTGGTTGCTGCAAGGGGAATTGGCCAGAAATTGCACTGTGGCTGCCTGTAATCTGCTTAGCTGCTGCTTGAGTATATATACATGGTAACTGTACAATAAAAATCTGATAAGAGCCAAGTATATGATGCATGGCATTTTTGGTCTAAAGGTGACGCCAGCTAGCCATTGAGATGATATGGTTATGTTAAGATTTGCATTCATATGGATATTGGACTCCTGCTGTTCACCTAGGCCGGCTACGGGACTCCTGGAGAGTTCCCATTGGTTGGGGAAGTACAGTAGGAGGGAGTTCCGGGGGAGGAGCTCTCTCTGCGGGTCCGGGAGGAGGCGGCGTGGGTGGAAAAAATCTTCCCGGGCGCATACCGGAGATTGGCGGCAGTTTCAAAAAATAAACTTTGTTCCTGCTTGAGTGGCTCGTGATTTTGTGCCCAGCCAGACTGCGGCAAAAATCAGACCTGCTTCCTGCTTGGTCTCTGGAAGTCTTGATTAGCGACTCCGCAGCTACACTCTCCTCTGCCCTGTTGTGTGGACCTCCTCATTGGACGAGAGAGAGCCCACACACTGCACTATCATTCTGAAGAATGAGCCCCCCAAAAGTCTCATTTGCATGGTATTGCTTTGCCTTTTTGTGATTTCTACCTTAAATTGAGTGGACTTTAGCCCTCAGCTGATTTGGTAGCTCTAAGGTCTGGTAACCTGACAGCTGGTAACTCTGAGAGGGGCCAACATTTGCAGCTGAGAGCTGGTAACACCATAGAAGCGATGCTTCATTTTTTCATGATCTAAAGAGCCCTCTATTGATTGCTAACACTAGTGTGTTAACCACAAATATTCTAAGTTGAACTTGTTATGACAGTGTAACCTAGCCTATCCTGACTAAATGATAAGGTCCTCAAAATGATAGCTTGTTTGTCATCCCCAGCACCTGGAACAGTCCACCCAACAAACTTTTGTTGAGAGAACAAATGAAGATGAAATCTTCCTTTCTGTTCTATAACAACAAAAGATAAAGGGTACCAGCAGAATGTAACAAAGATGGAAGCCTCCTATGGAGGGAAACTTTGCTTTTTAGTTTGTAAATTGGAAGAGACTATGATTACAAAAACAAAAAAAAAGTTTTAATCTGAGAATCTAAACACTAGAAGCAACCATGGAACAGTAGAATGATTTGCTGAGGTTGTGGATCCTGGGCTATGAATTGGGATGTCGTAGGTATCCTCCCGTGCACTATGCATAGCGTGTCATGGACTGTGATGGGCAATGTCACCAGGAATGTCACCTGCTTTCCCTGGGGACTCACAGATTATGACAATTCTTGGCCATTTATGTTTGGTTGATGGCCATTGTTTAAAAGGGTTGAATCCTAATTGTGCACATAGCTTTTTAGCCCATTCCTTAACCATGTAATGGAAAAAACAAACAGTAGTTTGAATCAGGGTACTGGGGGTAGGCCAAGTAGTTTTTTTTTTTTCTCTTTAATTGTTTTAAGTTCAAATCTACTTTGGAAATAGGGATTAGTGGAGAACAGGTCAGGTTTGAAACTTTATGACTAAAAGAGTTTATAGTATAAATTGTGTTATAATACTAATGATCAATAGGAAAAGAGAAAGAAAAGGAGGAAAAGAAGAAGAGGAAGAGAAGAGGGAGGAGGCGAGGAGGGGAAGGAGAGACATCTATAATCACTACCCATAGATACTACGAAACATGCCGAGGACACCCTTGGAAATCCTGAGCCTTCTCTTCTCCAGGTTGAGTATTTCCAGTTCGATCAACAGCTCTTCAGACAGAAGTGTTGAGGAGCCACCAGGGTGTTAGCAAAGAGCAGATGCTCCTGAGCCATGGTCCCTGTGACCAGCACAGTGAGACCGTGGCCAAGTGGCATTACTTCCTGAACCTCAGTTTCCTACTCTTTAACTGGGTCTATGTCCTTGCTGTATAAAGCTGTTGGGGAGTAAGGGTGGGGAGAGAAGGTAGAGATACCAGCCAAGCCTTTCCCCTTCTTCCCATTTGACTAGGGGGCAACTGTCATTTATCAGGGTGGTGCCTCTGGGTCTCTCATCTTGGATGGGCCCTGAGTGGCTCTGAGGAAGACAGTAGGATACATCATCTTAGATTAAGATGTTGCCTTTTTTGTTAATATAGCTCCAAACTTCTGGGCTGGGGCTGGGGGTTTAGCTCAGGGGTAGAAGTGCTTGTCTGGTTTGTGTGAGGCCCTGGATTCAATCTCCAGCACCACACACACAAAATAAATAAATAGTAAAACGTCTGGGTTGTTTCATCCCACAAAACTGGTTCATATGAAGCTTGTCATCATTGAAAATAACATAATTTCAGATAGGATGATGACATGAGGTAGAGGAGAATCAGAATAACAACAATAAAAAAGCCCCGCTAGTGATACCATTTAAAAACATTCACTTCTTCCTTTACTCCACAGATATGTGTTAAGCACCTACTATGCGCTAGCCATAGTTCTGGCTCTTAGTTTGAACAAATCAGTATGCCAAATTAGCATATTTTTGGGTGGCATCCCCTGAACTCCTTCAGTGGTATTGGGGAAATATAATTAAAACCACAATCTTCCAACCCAGCAAAATAGTTTAGTTATTGAATAAGCATTAAAGCAATTTGTTAAGAATTTGCAAAGATAGGAAGGAAGCGTATCGCCTTATAAGTCAATCAATTATAACCCCTTCATATAATGTTTTCAAGATGAAAAATAACTAGCCCTTAAGTAAGAGGATGTAACAACATCATTTGTCACACACACTTCCTCCTGACTGATATTAGCTGAATCGTGTGGATCCTTCCCCACACCCTTCCCAAATCCATATGTTACAGTCCTAACTCCCAATATCGCAGAATGTGTCAAAATAAAATTAAAAACACCCACAATGGCTGAGGATGTAGCTCAGTGGTAGAGCACCCTGGGTTCCATCTCCAGCACAGCAAAAGTAAATGAATAAACTGAACTCTGAAGCAGGCCACTTTTCAAAACAAACCAGGAAATTCAGAGTAACCAATCAAAATGAGCCTAAAATTTTCCTAATCCTTCTATTTTAACCCTATAAGGAAAGTAACTTTGAAGCAGCAATCCTCTCTCGTTTTATCTGCTCTTTTTGGCACTTCTCTGTCTATACTGCCAACCTCCTCTCTCAGTAAAACACTTATCCTATTTTATAGAATGAGGTGTTGCCGATTCTAGAAGTGCAAATAAAAGCCAACCAAGACCTTTAAACTTTACTACCTTTGCTTTAATTTCCTCTTCTGACGCCTGCCACAGGAACTAGGAGATGGGGGCCCTTTCCTTTAATGATTGCATTTTAAGCAAAGACTTTTCCCTGCAGTCTCCAAAATTTGCATTTTAAAGAGATGACTCACAGACCCTTGAGAAAGACATTAGTGGCTCTTAAACCAACAGGAGTCTTTGGCTTCTAAAAAGTCTGTTCACACATTTCAAAGAGAAAGTGTTTGCAAAGACAGTTTTCCAAAGTAATCGATCCAATACAAGGCAGGGAAATCCCTTGCATTATCTTCAACAGGAGGATTATGCTTGTTACTTTTAATTTTTAAAATTGTCCCTTAGGATGTCATGGCCTGAGTTTTGTTTTAGGGGTTTCATCCGTATTCTCAGTGAAGAGCGAATCACAGAGCAAAGATGTCCACTTGGGAAGCATGGGATGGTGCTCAGACCAGGATGTGATGGGGAAATGCAGAGAAGGGCACATTTTCCTGAGAGTTTCTGAGGTCCTGGTCATGAAGGAAAGCAGTGAGGCAAGAATGACTCAGCAGCTCTCTGAAGGACAGTGCCATGTTGGCAAAATGAAGAGTTCTCTTTTGGAGGTAAGTGTGAAGTTCCTGTTCAGAATCCAAGTTCATATGCCAGGGAGGTAAGTTGGGTCTAAGAATCAGGAGCTCAGAGTCAGGGCTGGAGACTTTAATTTGGCAACAGAAGCTTGTGAGGGAGGAGAATTGAAGTGTGTGGGATCCAGGAAATCAGAGAAGAGAATGTTGGGAGGAGGTGGGAAGAGGTGGACGCTGAGAGTGTGTTACAAGGACCTAGAGTCTGCTTTGCTAAAAACACTGAGTCTTTGCTTTGACCCAAGATGCGCCATGGGTGACTAAAACGAGGATTAAAATTTGGCAGCTCTGCTTGCATTTTGCATCTGTCTCCTTTGCTCTGAGTCATTTTCACCCACAGTCACTTTGGATTCTGGGAACAGATCTGATTGATAAATAGCTTGTGAAGAGTGGAAATTACACCCCAGGCAACAACGACTTTCTTATCTGCTGACAAGGCCCCTCTGGACCAATCCTGAGATGATGATCAACTCGACTTTAGTTTGACCAAGACTGCTTGACTGTGCGTACTTCTGGCTCTCTACCATATATGACCTGGGAGCTCATGCCAGTAACCCAGGATTATAGCTATGTCGATTCACATTCCTTTCCTCCCTTCACCACTTGTTATGGTTTAGATATTAGGTGTCCCCGCAAAACTCACGTGGGAGACAATGAAACAAAGTTTAGAGGTGAAGTGATTGAGTTATGAGAGCCTTGACATAATCAGCATGGTAATCCCCTGATAATTAATCCCTCATAGGAATTAATTTGGTGGTCATGGTGGGCAGGTAGGGTGTGGTTGGAGGAGATGGATCATTGGGGTATGTATTTTGTTGGTGATGAGGGGAATCTCCCTCTCCACCCCACTTCCTGCCTCCCCTCTAGCCCAGAGCAACAGAGTTGGCCATCTATGCACGGAGACCTCTGAAACTATGAGCTTCCAAATAAATTTTTCCTCCTCAAATTGTTTTTCTCAAGTCTTTTGGACACAGTGAAGCAAGAATTAAAGACAGGCCGTCAGTGTAGATAGTCAATTGGGTTGGACTGAGAAAATGGAGGCGGATTTGAGTCTGGGAAGTTGGAGACTGCCCTTGGGAGATTGGAATGTTAATGCCTCAGGAGTGCTTTGATTACCAAGTGTCAAGGGCTATGTGTGTGAGCTATGCACCTTGGAGTGATGTGAGGGGACAGGTCTGGTGTAGCGCGCTGATTGGGCTGTGTGACGCAGGTGTGCCTTTCCTCTCGCCCTGCCTGTGATCCCACACAGCATCTGAGATGGGTGACTTGCCAAGATGTCAATCAATCTGCTGACCACAAGACATCACAAAGCAAAACTCCACCTTCGAAATATTATCCCCTGCCTTATTTGTCGAAGAACATTCCATCGAAGCTCCTTTGTGTGTGTCCCCCGTTTAAAATAAAGAGATTTCAGGTGCATGCTCTTTCCAGCGCTGTCCAGCGTGGAAGCTGACCCTTAAGGTTGCAGAGCTATCTTGCCCTCGATCTGAGAAGCTCACATCTCTGTGTTGCATGATTTCTGCTGTTTTCTTAGTTTTATGTTACAGCCAGCTCTTTTGAATCCAGCTCGTGCAGATGGTGAGAACCAAGATTACTTGCTTAAACTGCACCTCCCAGATGGATGTTAATGAAGCACCCCTGAACCAACAGAGAGCAGCTAATGAATGCCCTCTGGGCTGCCACTCCCTTCCTGCCCCATCAGTCCACCTTGGCTCTTCCAGCCCACCTGCTTCTCACCTTTTGACCATCTCTCTGGCATCTCCTGGGCCTAGTCACTACACAGGAAGGAGAGAGATTAGGGGGAAGAGAGCAAGAGAACAAAGAAAGTCTAAAATATATAAAAAAGTGTCGGATGCTCTCACTTCTTGGGATATCAGGATACCAGCTATGCCCCACCTTCTCCCTTTTGGAAGAAGTCTGTGTTACTATTTTTAAACAAAACCTGCTTTATACACTTGCCTTGGTGCTTCTCTAATGTCCAAAATTCAACATTTGAGGAAGCAGAACTCCTAAGTGGTAACCATCACTGAGAACTGGTGGTATCCAAGCAGCAGACAAGCCGATCCAAACACCATTGTTTGTGTCTTCAACTAGCATTTTAGGATGGATGGCAGAATTGTCTGCTGGAATCCCTGAAGCCAAATTCTTTGCCCTACAACTCTAGTAGCAGCAGGTGCTGCTTCTCAAGATGACCAGGAGACTATGGGACACCCACAGCAGTGCAACCAAGGGAAAACTAAACAAATCCTCGAACTTCACTTGCTTTTAGTTGAATTTTAAAAGCACTCATTTTTGAAGTTGCACAGCTGAGAACTATGTTCTTCATTTCCCACTAGCTTTGCTGTAGATAAAACTTCCGACCTGTGGGGTATGGTGATTGCTTAGGTTACTTTTCAGGATTTGAATGTCGCTTTTGTCACAATCACTGACTCTTCACTTGGGTCTGCACAAGTGTCCGATTGGTGAACTTTTGAAGTCAGGGGGCTGAAAACTCCATCCTCACACCATGCTAATGCTGTCATTTTCAAGAACATGAGTGCCATGAAGAGCCAAGGAATTTGATTATGTAATGCCAGATTTGTGGGACTCCAGTAGACCTCCAGGAGCTGAATCTGATGCAATCACACAAGAGTCTTTATTGCAAGCTGGAGCCTGGACTCACAACTGTTTCCGATGCAGTGGTCCCAGGGAGTGAGTCCTGGTCCTTTGTCCAGTGAGATTTTATAGGTTTTGGGGGGATACTTTATGCATCACAACATCACACAGCAAATCATTCCATACCGCGGGAAAGTCAAATAACAACTCTTAACATTGATTAGCAGCATTCACTGGTGGGAACAAGTTGGGTAGGGTGATTGGTTAGTACAAGAGGGGAATTCCTTTGAACTGATTGGTTTAGGCCACGAGGGGTGTACATGCTAAACTACATGGTTTCCCAACATGTTATCAACCACCATAAACTACTGGGGGGTCATCTGGCATCCCAGGTATTTTCCCTGTCTCATGCTGATTGGAGGTTGCTAGGGGGTTGCTATGGGTCTTCACCTAGCCTAACTGAGTCAGGGACACCCGGTGCTGCAGATCTCTCCTGTTATTTACTGACAAACAACTCAGCAGGGGTGGGTATGTGCCTAGGAGTGCTCTGTGGGTTTTTCCAAGGACAAGGGTCATGCCCCTTTCCTTAGGACAGGCCTTGAGGTAGAAGCTGCTGTTATTTATTTATTTTTAAAAAATGAAGTCACATCAGTTTCTCAATTATTTGTGCACAGACTGAAACCAAAAGCTTGGTCCTTGTCCCAGATGCCGATCCAGTAACAAGGACAAAGTTTTGAGAAAAAGGAAAAAAGAGGATTTATTGTCTTTCTGGTGAAGGAGAAAGACAATGAACTCATGTTCACACAGCTGGCATTCTGACTGCCTGGGGGCGGGGACAGAGGGCTTTAAAAGAGGGCAGTTTTCCCACATATCATTAGTGGTAGAGCTAATTAATGTTTAACTTATATCCTTGAATGAGCTGTAGTTCCAATTTGTAGATCCAGAGTTTCATTATTCTTGTAGAAGGGGCAGATAACTTGGCTCAGGACAGGAAGAACATTCATATTGTTCCCCTCAGGGTTGGGAGGGAAAGAGGGAGAACAGGGAGCAAAAACATGTTACTTTAAAGTGCAATCTGTATTTGGGGTAAAATTGGGAGTTCAAAACCCACTTGAATCAAATGTATGAAATATGATATGTCAAGAGCTTTGTAATGTTTTGAACAACCAATAAAAAAAAAAATAAAGTTGCCCGTGGTTGAGAAGCAAGGTTATATTTAAAATATGAAGTGGACCCGTTACAATAAAGCGACCCCTGTAGCAAAACCACTGACTTTTTCACCACAGATGCCTTTCCCTGTGCCCTAAATCTCCTTTCTTCCTTATTCCATAAGTATCCTCATACCCTGCATCAGGTCGATGGCAGTGACTCAGGAACAAAGCATCCAGCATCCTGTGTGTGCGAAACACTGGTCAGGCACTGATGGAACAGCCTGTCAATCAGCGGGGACTCCTGGCCAATCCTGGATCTCAGCCAGTTACCCCCAGAAACTCCCCCCCCCACGTCAACTCCAGTGGGACAAAGGACTCTAAAAACTCCCTTTCCTGTCCCAAGCCCTCCCTTCCTGCCCTATGCCCAATAAAAATTCCAGTCTGGTAGAGCCCCTGCACGGTTTCTCCTCAGACCCTCTTCTTACTCTGCGGGTCTGAGAGTTCCACCTGGGAGTGAAATCTCAATAAAGCCCTGTTCAGTGGCCTTTTGGTCGCTGCTGTTGCCTGACCTTATACCTGTCCTATGACAGGGTCTCCCCTTCCACTCTCAGCCATAAACTGCTTTGCAATACGGGTGGTCTTGGTGATTGGCACACCCTGCGCAGGCAAAGTGGGTCTGGTTCAGTATCAATGGGGGTTGTTGGTACACTGGGCAAGAGTGGTTGGGTAGGGTGGAGGTGAGGGAGCCTCACCTGGCTGGGCTGAAGTAAGTGGAAATAAGCAAGTGACATCCAAGAGTAGACCACCATTCACTAGATTCTCACTGGGAAGGGGAGAGAGTAGAGAAATGAGGCAGTAACCAGAGGGGACTGGCTTGTGAGAAGACACTGGTTTTCCTACTATGATTCACCTTCCTGGGTATGTGTACAGCAAGTCTCAGGTGCACATAAAAAACATTCCAACAATCAGGGCAGTTTGCTCTCTCTTACTAGAGGGAATGGAGCACAGATAACTGCTTAAGGGTTTAGGGTGTTTGGGGGTGAGGGGTTTTAAATATGAGGTGTGAGGTGTTACCAACAAGGAATGATCTAGTACAGGAGAGGAGAGCAATGGTGTAGGAGAGAGTGGAGGGTCAGGGGTGGGAAACAGGGAGATGGGGATTATACCACCAGTTACTGGTGACATTCTGCTTCCTCACATGTTGAAGTATAACATTAGAGAAGCACACAGAGGCAAGCATATAAAGCACAGTTTATTCAAAAAGGGGTAACAGCCATAGCTGGCATCCTGGTATCCCAAGAAGGGAGGGTGTTTTGCCTTTTTATATGTCCTAGGCCTCCTTTATTCTCCTGCTCTCTTTCCCTTATCTCTCTCCTTCTGCACACATGGAGATGCTGGGTGGGATGGCCACAAGTTGAGAAGCAGAAGGGCTGGAGGGGCCAAGTTGGAGTGACCTGGGCAGGAAGGGGGTGTAATTAATAACTCCCTGTAGGGAGGGACAATCTCTGAGACTGGTTACCTTAGCAACAGGTTGGAAAAGGGAAGGGCTCTTATGAAATTAACATTTCAATTCCTCCATTCTCTGGATCTGACCCTTGCCTATCTGCCTAATTCTGGCTTCGGGGACTGGATGTGGGCCAGGCACAGGGTTGGATTGTCTTGGGAGTAGCAATGACTGGTGTAGTCACAGGAGGGATGGCAACATAGGGCTGCAGTGCCTTCAGGGTGACAGCTCAGTCACAGTCATTCTTACCAGTTTGAAGGAGGGACTGCCTTCCATGATACCAGGAGGGCCTGCCACAGAAGGTCCAGCCTTACAGGTTACTGCCTTACCTGCCCAACTCATCTACCTGGCCCAGGTGGGGCTGATACTTAACTGTTGCTCTGATCAGACTTTCAGACCATCATCCCTCTTTAGTCTTCCCTCCATGGACCCTGATTCCCCAGGACCCTAAGGATGGAACCTGGGGTGAGCTACTGTGTAACAAAAATCCTGACTTTGTCTTTCTGCCCCAATAAGCATCACTTTGACATCACCAAGGGGGCTCCCTGTTGACCACTGTGTTGTTTCATGAGGGACCCCCTTCCCTAGATGCTAAATCAGATTTAAGAAGAGTGCGCTGGTCTCTGGTTTTGGAGCCCCTAGTCGTCAAGGCTCAGCCTCCTTATTTTCTCCACAGCTGGACACATCAGGAATGGAGCAGATACCCCAAAGTCTGAGTGGAATACATGCCACCCCGACATAATGACTGATAGACCCAACCTGATCTTTTCTTAAAATTGGGAGCCATTTCGCCACAAAGCCGTGAAAAGATAATTTCGGCTTTACTGTAAATTACTGCAAATTCTGAACTTGCTTGGAATGCCTGCCCGTGCCTTGAACTCACCCATGCCTGGCCCTCTGACCAGATAGCAGCCCTCTCTGAAACTTAAGTGACGCCTCATCAATCTTGGCCTTCCCTGGCCAGATAACGACCCTCTCTGAGGCTCTAATGACCTTCATAAATTCTGATGTCGGGGCCAGCAAAAATATAAACTAGCCTTTGTGTTATGCTTGTCAGAGTTTGTTATCTGTAACCCCCCTTTGTGTAACTTTCTGGGCTATAAAGCTGGGCTGCAGGAAAGCTGCAGCAGCTGTCTTGTCCCCGCAGTTTTGGGTGGGAGAGGCAGCCTCCCCGGTCGAAATAATAAGCTTGCTTTAATTTGATTTTAATTGGAGTCAGTGGTCTTTTCTTGCGTCCTGGTCTAACATTGACCTCCCGCCTCGAGGCCCTGGGGATTGATGTGAGGCTGTGGGGAGGGATTCACTGGTTCACTGGAATGACCAAATCTCAAGAGGCAGTGGATCAGGTGGGACAGGGCGAGTGGGTGCAGGATGCAAAAGAAGCATTACCAAATGGGATGGATTCAAACTAAAAAGTTTTTTCCTCAGCAAAAGAAACTGTGAGGTGAACAGACAGCCTACATCCTGGGAACAAATTTTTACCCCTCACACATCAGATAGAGCACTAATCTCTAGGGTATATAAAGAGCTCAACAAGATAAGCACCCCCAAAATAATCCAATCAATAAATGGGCCAAGGACCTGAACAGACTCTTCTCAGAAGAGGATACACAATCAGTCAACAAATATACGGAAGAATGCTCATCATCTCTAGCAATCAGAGAAATGCAAATTAAAACTACTCTAAGATACCATCTCACTCCAGTAAGAGTGGCAGCCATTATGAAGACAAACTACAACAAGTGTTGGAGAGGATGTGGTGGGACTGCAAATTGGTGCAGCCAATTTGGAAAAGCAGTATGGAGATTCCTTGGAAAACTGGGAATGGAACCACCATTTGACCCAGCTATTCCTCTTTTTGGACTATACCCAAAGGACTTAAAAACAGCATACTACAGGGACACAGCCACATCAATGTTTATAGCAGCACAATTCACAATAGCTAAACTGTGGAACCAACCTAGATGTCCTTCAGTGGGTGAATGGATAAAAAAAAAGTGACATTTATACACAATGGAATATTACTCAGCAATAAAAAAGAATAAGATTATGGCATTTGCAGGGAAACAGATGGCATTAGAGAAGATTATGCTAAATGAAGTTAGCCAATCCCCAAAAAACAAATGCCGAATGTCTTCTCTGATATAAGGGGGGGTGACTCAAAATGGGGTTGGGAGGGAGAGCAGGGGAGGAAGATTACCTCTAGATAGGGAATAGGGGTGGGAGGGAAAGGGAGGGAGAAGGGGAATAGCATGGATGGTGAAAGGAGACCCTCATCACTATATAAAATACATGTATGAAGATGTGAATTTGGTGTCAACATACCTTATATATGATCAGAGATATGATAAATTATGGTATAATGGTGTATTAAGAATTGTAATGCAAAAAGAAATAAAAAAATATTAAAATCCCACCCCTCCAAAAAAAAAAAAAGAAGAAGCATTAACAGCACGACTTTTCATGCAGAAACCTTTATTGGTCCCTATGTGTCCTGCCAGGGGAAGGGTCTTGGAGAGTTGGGACCTGGGGTCCATCTGGGAGTTGGGGGCTTGCCTAGGAGAGCAGAGAAGCAAGAGGCCAGAGTCAGGAGCTCCAGGAGTCGGAGAGCAAGAGAGGTGTCTCATCCTCTGGTGGCCGCACAGCACAGATAGGCCAGGTGCAGTGGCCCTCTTCAGTGCCAGGGCATCTATAAGGAAGGACAGGTGGGGGCAGTGAGGACCAAGCCCCTGCGCTGTCTGGCACAGCCTGCTTCCCCTGGCAGCCCCATTCTCCACCTCTCACCTTGGCTGGGCTTGGGGGGTACCTGGCCTTGTGGGCATCGTCATTCAGTAAAGACCTCACCAGGCAAGAACGGCGGTGGGAGAAGGTCTCGAAGCTCTTCCGGCCGTGGTAGGCCCCCATACCGCTGTGCCCTGTGGGAGGAGCTTGCTCAGGGCCAGGATTCCACCCCCAAGTTGTGCCTACAAGCCTCTAGGGCCCCTTTTCTGAGCCTCCTACAGGTGAATGATCCTTAGGATTTCTTCCTGGGCATCCATGCTGGGGACAATATAGAGAGTGCCTAGGAAGAGTCCAAACTGGGCCAGCTATGCCACTAAAAGAGGTTAAGACCCTTGACTTGGGGTCTTCGTGGAACGGATTAGTGCACCAGGGATGCATTAGTGCTCCAAGGCCGAAGTCAGAGGTCCAAATAGGAGAGGTAAGTGGGAATCTATGGCTCCTGGCTGCTCCAGGTCCCCCTGAATTCCCCCTGATGGTCTTCCCTGGGCAAGAGGGGAAGCAGGTGGGCTGAGAGCCAGTCCTAGACTCACCCACGCCCCCGAAGGGCAGAGAGTGCACAGTGATGTGTACGATGACGTCGTTGGCCGTCACCCCGCCACTTGATGTCTCTGAGATCATTTTCTTGATCACCTGTTTGAGGACCAAGCTGCTGATTATCCACTCCTGCTGAGAGGATGCCGAGGGCTTCCCTTCCTGTCCTGTCTCAGCATGTTCTGGAGCCATAAGGACATAGGTAGCAGAGGCACAGCTACCTACCATCTCAGCCCTTCCCAAGTATCACATGTCCCTCAGCACCACCTGGGGAGGTAGTATGAGCAACAGCTCCGATGACCAGGTGATGCTACTGTCTTCTTAGATACTTCTTCTTTCTTTTTTTAAAAAAATTATTTATTTATGTGTCTTTAGTTTTAGGTGGATACATTACTTTGTTTTTATGTGGTGCTGAGGATCGAACCCAGTGCCTCACGCATGCTAGGCGAGCACTCTACCACTGAGCTACCACCCCAGCCCCTTACATACTTCTTAAAGACAAGGCTAAAGAGGTTCAGAAGGTCTAATGTCTTGCCCAATGTCACACAGCCAATGAACTAGGAAGCTGTAATTTGAATTCAGGCCGGTGGATCCCTGGATCCTACTTGCATGTGACTGCTGTGCCCAGAAGCCCCAGGACCCAGGCAGGAGGACCATCGGCTCACATTGTTATTGTTGGAGAAGACATAGAGAGCCAGGGGCTTCTCACGCTGGTTGATGAACTGGATGGCTTCCTCCAGGCTGCGCACACACGCGATGGGCATCACTGGTCCAAAGATTTCCTCTTGCATCACCTGGGACTGGGGGTCCACATCCGTGAGGATGGTGGGGGCTGAGGTGGGAGAGGAGCCAGAGTTAGTGCTGAGACCCCCTTCCACCCAGCCAGCATGTCTGATTCTTGCTTCTACTCTTTCCCAGAGGATGCTGCCCAGTGTTAGGGAGGGGGACGGATGAGATGCTAAAGAGCTCTTCCCATGATCCATGCACCTCCTGGGGTCCATCATGGCAGACCGCTGGACTATTCTGAATTAACCTACACGGCAGTAATGGGGCAGGCACAGCAGCTGGAAGGATACAAGTATCTCCTTCTGTCTCTTCAACAAAATGGGGTCCAAATGGATCTCATCTGGTGACCCAATCCTAGGCACCAGGGGTTCTTATTATGACCTCTACTGTCCCCATCATCGACTGGCGTTCTGGTCTTGTGGGAGATGGGCTTCTGGGGCTGGAATGGGGCTTCTTGGGAGGCATGGTCAGCCCTGCCTACTAAGGGCCCCCGAGTCTCTCCAAGCCCACTGGTGAGAATAATTTATGCTCATCAGAGGGCTCTGCCTGGTGGTCACGTATCTGAGCTGCTTTCTGTGAACTTGGTGGGAACCTTGGAGGACCAGCAGCCTGGCAGTGCTCTAGAGGGCCCGATACGCACCTATGTAGCGGGAGGCCATATCTCCAGTGCCTCCATGGGCCACTTTCTGGCCCTCAATTAGCCCCATCACCCTCTGGAAGTGCCGGGCATTAATGATTCTTCCATAGTCACGTGACTTCTTGGCATCTTCCCCATAGAACTCCTGAGAAGAGATGGAGGCTTCAGGGAAGGACAAAGGCTTCCAAGCCACATGTCAGCAGACTGGGTGATGGGATTCTGGGTGCAGAGGTTTTTTTTTTTTTATGCTTTTTAAACTTTCTGAAATGATCTCTATTGCGTGTGTGTATTCCTTGTATGATCAGAAGAAAGGAACGATTTGCTCAAGTCGAGAGGTCATTCCTGGTGTCGCCCACCTCTTGCCTCACAGCTCCCACTCTCAGGCTCCAGGGCCCCATACTCACTTTCAGAGACTTCTTTAGTTTCTCCACGATTTGGTGCTGGATTGAGGGGTCACAAAGGATGTAGTCAGGGGCCACACAGGTCTGGCCGCTGTTCATGAATTTCCCCCAGGCAATGCGTCTGTGAAAATTCCAGAGTGGATTATGTCCTGCAGGCCATGGGAAGATTCCCAAGAACGCAGGCCTTATTCCGTGCGCTCAGGGTCAAGGCATAGTGGGCTTAGCACACTGGTCAGTGGGAGCCACAGGCTGTGAGCAGGTCACAGTGAATCTTTCTAAGCAGCCCACTCACTTCTGGGCACTGGGCTGAGAGCGCCTTCTGGAGCCAATGTGTGCTAAACTCATTGGTGGCAGGTGGGGGAACTTCTGGGGGATATCTGGGGTTGGTGGACTTTGTGCCTCTATGATCAGCCTTCGTGGCCCAGTGTTACCTCTACTTGCACCCCCTACCCCATCTCCAAGGACCACATATGTGGTGCACAGAGGTGGCCAGAGCCCTGGCTAAGGTCGGAAGGTCAAGATATGAGTCCTGCCTTGGACACTGAGTGTCAGCAGCTCTTCTCATGGGTCATGATCTCCAGATTATCAGCTCAATTATGGCAGAGGGCTGGTCAGGGCCAACTTCTTCGTGCCCTGAACACCCCACACTTGTTTTTCTTGCAGTCTCTGCTTGGACCATTGCCTCCCCTGTGATGTCCACACAGTGGTCAGAGCTCTGCCTAGAACTCTCTTCCTCCAGGAAGCCTTCCTGGACTCAATGCACCTTTTCTGTGAATGAGGTTCCTTTCCTGCTTCTACTACCCCCGCCCCCAGAGCTCCTGCTGAGGACTGCAGGCCCAGTGGGGAAAGGGCCCATTTGTACTATTCAGAGCAGAATTGCAGTGCTTAGCCTGCAGCCTGGGTGTGCTAGAGACAGCAGAAGGAATGGCCTCCTCACCGGCAGGCCACATCCAGATTGCAGTCCTTGTCCACATAGCAGGGGCTCTTTCCTCCCAGTTCCAGTGTGACAGGAGTCAGGTGCTTGGCAGCAGCCGTCATAACAATCTTCCCTACGCCTGTGCTGCCCGTGTAGAAGATGTGGTCAAATCTCTCCTTGAGCACCTCTGTGGTCTCAGGGACACCCCCATTTATCACTGGGTACAGGTCCTTTCATGCAAGGAGAGAAGAAAGGCTCAGCAAAGACCAACTCCCTCCTCACCCCTGCATGTAAGGCCGTGGCTGAGACCAGTGGTCCTGTGGCCCAGCAACTCAGCACCCTACCCTGGCTGGCCACTGGCAAGTAGAGCTCCCCTATTAGGGCTCAGAGACTTTCTGTTCATCCCAGCAGGAGAGGGCAGCTCCTGGGAGCTATACTTCCCCAACCTGAGGCTTGGTCAAGCCCCAAAGACCTGACCTCAAACAGTTATCTTTGAGCCCTGGAGGGTACCTTACCTTATCTACATACTGAGGGAGGATGGTGGCAAGCAGGTTTGCCATGTTCTCACTCAGCTCTGAGGGTTTGAGAACCACTGCATTCCCTGCAAAGTAAACAGACTTAGCGCCACACCAGGCCACCCCAAATGCTCTTCTCTCTTATTGACCAACCCTGGAGCCTTCCTTCCAACATCATTGTCCTCAGAGGCGTGGAGGGAAGACTTGTAGGAACATGCACAAGCACATAAACTTGCAATACACACAAGGCATAGGCTGAGGAGCACGCATGATCAGATGCCACAGGAACAAACTCAGGCACACAGGTACACACATAGGCTCATGCTGGCTAGAACTGCAGCACCTTCCCCTCTGCAGTTGCTGGGAGGCTGGGAAAGAGGAAAGGACAAAGGAGAGGGAGATGCTCTTGGGCTGGTTGGGAGAGTAGTGTTAGCCCCTCCTGGTCGATTTAGCTGAGAGCTGCCCTAGCCACCCACACACATGGGCAGGTGGAGGCTGTTCTCATGGTTATCTGCATCTGACTGGCCTCGGATGCAGGTACCTGGAGGCCTAACTAAATGGTTTTGTCTCCACAGCCTCCTGTGAAAGTCACATCAAACCACTGTCTGCCACCAGGTCTCCTCTTTCCCCCAGGCCTGAGCCCCTCTTGGAATGGAGCCTCTAGTACCTGCAGCAATGGCGCCGGCCATGGGCTGGATAATGAGGTTGAAGGGGTAGTTCCAGGTGCCGATGATGAGGACCACTCCCAGGGGCTCCGAGTGGATATAGGACTCATCCTGCTGGGTCTCAGGAGTCTTCTCCACAGGCTCATCCTTGACCCACTCATGGAGATTCTTGATCATATACGCAATCTCCTCCAGAACGTACCCCACCTCCTCACAGTAGGCGGTCCATTCATTCTGTGGTGAAGACACCATGTAAGCTCCTAGCCCAGAAGCAAGGCCAAGCTTCTGGGGGTGCAAGCTAGGCATTCCCAGTCCTCAGCTGCCAGGGCAATGGGAGTTGTACACCATGGGTTCCCCAGCCCAGGTGGGGGACCAGGAATAGAGAGTACATGGGGGTTGGGGGAGAAACAGAGGTGAGGGTCTAACAGGAGTGGTGGATCTAACTTCTGCTACATTGGGGGTTCTGGCAGGGAGAGGACTGGTGACTGAAAGAAAAAGCCAGGCCTGGATGGAGGAGACAGATTTGAGGGTCATTAGTGAGTGTGTGTGTCGGGGGGAGAGGGGGAATTGAGCAATGTGTTGTGTTGTCTGGGAAAGTTTATGGGTCAAAAATAAGACCTGAACCTAGGAAGGAGCTCTCTCAAGACCACCCTGAAGAAATGGGGACAGGGAGATGGCTTCCCAAGAGAGTCAGAAGGGAAGCCAGGAGACAAGGTGACAGAGGGAGTAGGCAGGGGACTGAGGGCTTCTGGGGCAGCACAGAGTGAGGAGAGGGGAGGCACAGACAGAAAATATGAGCTTTGGCTGTGAGGTCAAGAGAGTGAGTTTTCTCGTTTTAGTTTTAAGATGAATAGTCCTGAGCAATCTTCTAAAACTACAGAATAGGGTGGTGGGAAGGCCTTGAGATGGCAGAGGGGTGAGCTCCAAAGATCTGGACCCTGCAGAGACACCTTTTCTCTTCTCTCAGGCAAGAGGGAGGGTGGAAACAGGCTCAGATGTGTTCTGGGCCCTACGGTGAAAGGTTTGTGAATCGGAGGAGTCTCATTCTCTCAGAGTGAGTGAAGGAGCAGCCCCAACCCCCCTGCAGCCACAGGGAGCAGGTGGCCTCCCGGCTGCAGCAAACTGTTCCTTGGCATGGAGAGCCAGGTGTTCCCATGTGGGACTCAGGGCACCAGATGCTCCGGGTGTCCTGTAGGAGGAGATTGGTTGGAATGGGTGGTCTTATGTTACAAGCTAAGACCTGGTCAGGATGAAAAAAACTGGTGAAGAAACCTGGTCAGGAGGTAAAAGCAGACAGACGAGGGTAAGGAGTGCCCTGCACAACAGCAAAATGCACTGGGGTACAGTGGAACCCCTCTGCTGAGAGTGAGAGGAAAAGAGAGGGTGGTATGCCACTTCTCAGCTGTTGATGAACTGGGTGACTCCAAGCCGTTCCTAAACCTTTCCAAGCCTCATTTTCCCTTCTATAATATGGTCATGACACTCAACGGAGGGTTTTGGGGGCCGAGCCTGATCCTTTGTAAAATGTTGAGCACAGAACCCCATGCACGCTAGCGATACCCTACACCAAACCACAACTGTCCCCACTCTCGTGGAGGTCTCCCGCGCAGCCCTGCAGCCCTGCTAGCAGGAGCACCTTGTGCAGATCAGCGGCCAAAGCCTCCACGATGTCCGGCTGGCGCTCCTGGATCATGCGCCGCAGCGCCTCCAGTTGCTGGATCCGGAACTGCAGCGGGCGGGTCAGGCCTGAGTTGAAGGCGGCCCTGGCCCTCTTCACCACGTCGCTGATCTTGCTCATGGTACCTAGGGACAGAGGGGATCTTGCAGCAGGGTGGAGGAGGTTGGAAAGAAGGCCACGTCCTTGGCTCAGAGATGCATCTAGGCACCTACACCAGTGGACTTGCTCACGCTTACTGTTCCCCCGCTGCCTTAATAGTATAGGAAGAGGGTTAACTTCTCTGGATCCATGAAAATTGTCATTTTTACTGCGAGGTCCCCTTTTCTACTGCAAATTTCAGGATCCTTCTGGTGTTTTGAGATGTCCCAGGGCAAACTGACATCCGCAATTAGGGTGAGGAAGCCCTGATGCTGATCTTAAGCAGAATTGCTCATGTGGGTTCTTTCTTGGCAGTGTGCTGGCAACAGGACTCTTCCTGGCATCTCTGGTGTCCCACTCTTGCCTCTACCTGCTTGCAAAGCTGGTGAAACACCCCCAGGCAAACATTCCAGGAACTGTAACACACTTTCCAGATTAGATTGGGTGAACATTGGTCAAGAGTCCACGGCTCAGGTTGATTAAAGAAAAACTAGCAACAAAATACCTGAAAACCTTTTCTGGTGGTGACTGGTCAAGAGCTAAAGCAGGCATAAGTCATTAAATCAGGGCGTGCTAAGCCTGGGAGACACAGATAAATGCTAGCAAGGAACTCGCAAGCTTTCCGGTTTCTGTGCAAAAATATGGAGGTAATTCCCGTTACTTGTTCAAGAGGCCATCTTGGCAAATTGGATTGGTTCTTCTGAGGGCAACTGGGCAATATCTAGCAAAAGGCTTCCAAAGGTATTTTACCTGCACAAAAGGTTCATATTCAGGAGTTTATAGTAATTACTGTATTCCTAAGCAGTCACTGAAGTCATCACAGTTTGTATAGAATAAATACTGAAGACACTCTAAAGGCCCTAAGGCAGGAGGCAGTTCAAATGAACTATGCTGCATTCAGTGTGGTGGTTATTGGGCAGTATTTAGGAATGAAATAAAGTTACTCAGCATGTTAATAAGGGCTCTGTGTGTGCCAGATGTGTCCCAGGCTCTAGGGACAAGGAACAGGTTATGGAATGACAGGACTGCCAGGCTTGCATGTGTGATGTACATGCACTTTTGCAGGCATACAAGAGAAGACCAGAAAGATAGCCTCATCACAGGGGAGCATTGGATGGAGGTAATATTTGGTGATCTTTGTTTTCTTTTCTTTCTCTTTTATTTTTTTCTTTCTTTCTTTCCCTTCTCTCTCATTTTGGGGATCGGAACCCAGGGCTTCCCACATGCTAAACACTCTCTGCCACTAAACTAGACCCCTGTGCCACTGCTCCAGTGATCTCTGTTTCTTCTCTAGTGTAACTTTTTTTTTTTTTGTGATGAGCTCATATTTTTAAATGTCTGGTCACATTTTTGAATAGGCATACGTGTTCATTCAAAATTTAGAAGAGACAAAAAGGTCACACAGGAAAGTGTCTCTTCCTTTCTACCAGCTGTCAGGTCCTACCCCAGAGGTGGCCACTATTACCAGTTCCTCGCTTTCCTTTCAGAGATATTTAATCCACCCACAGACATTGCCTAACATTGGGCAGCATGGTAGAGGGAGGGGAATTTCCATCTTGCAAAAAAAAAAAAAAAAAAGCAAGAAAAAAAATCACTGCATATCACACACACATAATACTTAATCATATTAGATATAGATATAGGATCCTGCTTGAATTTTTGTTCCTGATTCCTTCCACCACTTCTCTTCCCCATGAGGTGCTGACCCTAGCCCCAGGTCCAGTCCCAGACTTTCTGTTCAGGGAAGAGGGACCCTGCTGATCTCTAGGACATGCTACTGGCCTGTACATGCTACTGCTCACTCCCTATGACTTGGCAGGAGGCTAGGGAAGCCTCCTTACTGAGACCTCTTGGCTCTACCTGACTGTAGGGCAGGATCCTCCTGCTGAACCTGACTCTAGCCATACAGCTCCCTCCTCAGCCTTGGATGGTTGAACCAGCCACTAGCTACTAAGACCAGGAGAAGAGCCTGGGGATGAGTAGGATGGTACTGGGCTCATGCCCCAGAGTCACCACTCAGAAGCATGTGGGCCTCATTTGTGAGCAGCCAGGGATGACCACAGAACTGCTTCCCAGATTAATAGTGACACAAAGCACCTGTCATAGTGCTCGGCACCCAGACAGGAACGTCTTTTGATGCAAACTGGGATCCTTCTCCCAGAGCCAGCCCACCATCTGGGTGACACCGTGTCCTCCAGCATCCCCCAAACACACTACCTTCATCTGTGCTGACTTTGACTTTGCCCTAGCATCCCTCATCTAGGCTCCCCACCCAGCCTTCCCTTCAATCACCACCATGCTCCATAGTAAACAGCTCATGAAGAAGGAACAGCTAGGGGTTTGTCTCACAGATGAGGAGAGTGAAGCTGAAAACTGTTCAGTGCTCTAGCTTTGGTGTCACAGTTGGCAATTACCAAGGTCAGGATTTGAACACACATCCATCTCTGTCAGCCCCACTGCCTTCCAGGGGAGTGAAGAGCCCTGACAGCCCACCCAGCTCTTCCACCCAAAGACCACCTCAGTTCCTCTGCTCCATGAATTCCCAGGACCTCCACCTCCTAGTGCTATAAGAATGGCAGAGCTACCAGATATCTGACCTGGGACCCTCAGTGCGTCCAACTGGGAGGATGCTCACTCCTAAGATGATGATCCTGGGGCAGGGACCAGCCCCACTCACAGATGGATGGAGGACTTTTCACCCTAAGGGCCCCTGTTCCCAGTGCAGGCTCTGCCCAGGTATCCCCACCTCGGAGGGGAGGGTGAAGGAAAGGGAACCTAGGGGAAGAGGATTACCTTCAATATAGTCTCTCCTTAGTGGCTGGGGCTCCTGGAATGAACAGAACCCAAGAGGGGACATATTTAAGGACCTTTCTTCCCGCCCATTTGGCTCTTGGAGTCCCTGCCCAGGAAGTGTGCGTGACAAGGAAAAAATAATATTCAAATGTGGGGTGTAGCACAATCTGGACCTTGGCTCCTACAGCTGGGGCTGGGGCTTGGGGGATTAGGTCTTGGGTTGTCTGTTTTTGTTTTATTCTGAAAGGCAAGATGAGTCTGTGAAGCCTTGGGCAGGGCTCATAGCCCGCCTTCAAAAGGAGCCTGGGATTATCATGGGCGTGGGGGCCACTGACTGATTCAGCCTGGCATGGACCTTGTCCAGATTTCCAAAGTGTGTTTGCCAGATGCTGTTTTTGGAGTTTCCTGTTATATAAGGTCAGCAGCGGGTGAGCCACAGGTCACAGCAGTGTACCACGCGATGCCCCCCCTCCCAAATTCACATTCCCCTCTGTCCCCACCATGTGCACAGGTACCACGGCTCTGTTGAGGCAGAGACCCCAAACTGAAGACTGGGGCTTTCTGTGGGGGGTCCTCACTGATATGGGGATCTGCTCCCTCACTGACTAGCAAAAAAGGGCCAGAAGCTTCTCCTGCAAGGTCACCTGGGAAGGCCCTATTCCTGGAAGTCCCTTCCCCGCAGTTTAACAGACGTTTGCTGGGTGTCCGCTCTGTGCCACACCACGGGGGGCACTGTATTCTGTCACTTCTCAGTATACCAGACTCTGGGCCTTCTCCTACTTGATGCTTCCCTGACACCCTTGCCCCACGTGGAGGCTGGCATTTGGGTGTCTTGGTCTCCCATTTACTGGGAGGAAAAGATAAGGTCCCCATTATGACCTATGAGCCCCTGAGGATGTGGTCTTCATTTCTCCCTCCTTCTACCTGGATCAGCCTGCAGCATATATCCATCCAGGTGGTTCATCTTCACATCATGTCACATGACACCACCTGGTCCTTGTTTCCTTTTTCTCCAGAGCATCTTTATCCTTCTGAGGTGCTATCTATCCACAGTGATGTGCCACGTGACCACAACCCACATATTGATGGTCCTTGTAATGGGGTTTTAAATTCCTACCACCTGGCGACAGTGGGGCAATTGTAATCTCACAGGGCAACACCTTGCTCAAATGTCTGCTGGTGTGAACAAATCCACTACACGGCGGTTTTTAAAGGTACGACACATAGAACTATGTGCGGGGCATGATACAGGATGATGGTAATGAACAACTGTGACTGGTGCATGTATTTGCTTATACCATATTTTATCACCCTTATCATTTTAGAGTGTATTCCTTTCACTTACAAATTTTTTTTTCCTCTGAAGAGTGCGCTCTGCTGCCTCATACATCATATGTTTACAGTATCTTTTGATAATGTCATTTTTTTCTTGTGGGAACTTAATCATCATTGCTTTGCTCATTGTTGCCCTGAGAACAATAGGTCATACCACATATGGACCACATAGTGCAGGTGTGTAGTGGATGAGACCACCTGGTTAGTGTAAGTGTGTTCTATGGTGCTCACATGGTGATGAAACTGCCTAAGGATGTCGTTAAGTGACACATGGTTGTACTTATTTTGTTTGCTACCTGGCCTCCCCTTACTGGACTCCACTAACCAGAATGTGTTTTGTTCACTGCTGAAACTCCCAGCACCTGGAATAAGTTTGGCATGCAGCAGGTACTCAATAAATATTTGTTGAATAGTGCAATAAATAAAAACAATTAAGAATAAAATGAAAACTGTAGTAATGGGGGTTTGTGTGGGATGTTAGAGGGGCTCAGAAGAGGGTCCTGTGAAAAGCACATCTGAGCCAAGTGAGAGGTATTCAGGCAAGGGATAGCAAGGGACCTTGAAACAGAAAGTAAAGGTACAGAGACAGGAAATAAGAGAAGGCTGTCCACCACAGTTTGTCACCAATAAGGTGTGATATGTACGGTGTGGCCAGCAGGAGGTGAGGAGATGGATGGTGTTCTATGGGCACAGAGGCTTGTAGGTCAGTCGGGTCAGGCTGGGGAGGTGGCGAGCAACAATGATCTTATCATACAGATATGTCTTGATAATTTTTTGTTTTGCTTTTGCCATAAGTAGCAACAATAGGGGGTTATCAGACAGAGCAAGAAGCCCTGAAAGGTTTTAAATAACAGAGAACAAAACCCCCAAGGTTGTTTTTTTTTTGGGGGGGGGGGTTAAAATCTTCACTTATAGACCTTAGGTTTAGCTCAGTGGTAGACTGCTTGCCCAACACACATGAGGCCCTATGTTCCCCAGCACTGAATAAATAAATAAAAAGAGTTTTAGCTTTGGCATAGCTTGGGTTGTAATAGAAACTCCTGCCGATACCTGTTCGTGAGATTGGTATCTCTGCAAGCCCTAACAATGTGTTCCTGATCCTCATCCTAGACTGGGCTACTACGCTCTTCCTCCTGGGTCACTGTCCTCACTACCTGCCTGTTCTCCCTGAAGCCTGAAATTATCTTCCGTGATGTCTTCTTTAAAAGGCTGCCTATGGGGACTTTGGACAATGAAGAAAGGCCTGAGCATATCTCTTCCCTGATTAAAAAACTTCAGTGGCTTCCTATTGCTCACAGGGAAAAAAATTCCATGGCCTCCGGGTCCTGTGTATCTTGGCTCCTGGCTGCCGCACATGCTTCACTTTATATCACCGGCCGCTGTTTTCACTACCTTCAGGCCACTAGCATTCCTCAACAGGGCCAGGAGATTTCCTCCCTCAAGGCCTTTTCATGCCATTCTCCCTCCCTGGGACACTTTCCCTTCTACTCTGTACCAACCTAATTCTTACCTGTGTTCAGATCTCAGCTTTCCTGATCCCTTCCCCCACAATAATACATCCCTTACTTCTAGGAGCTTGGCAAAAATCTGCAATCAAATCTTTGTGTAACTATTTTGATCGCTTTTCTTCTCTCCTTGTCTCTCCATGAACTGGAATTCACATGAAGGCAGCAATCTCAGCTTTTGTTCAGTACGTATGCCCAGCACTTAGCACAGTGCCTGGGACAGAGGGAGACCTCAGAAGATATGGAAGCAGCCCAATGTGCCAAATCATCCTACATGTGGGGATGCCTGGGGTCTAAGATAAAAAGAAATTATCCATCATATTAAAAATCATCTTTTACTAGAAAGATGATTTTCAGCAGATTTACCTAGGGACAAGAAAACCCACACATGATGCCTCTTATGGGCAGACAGAGAATGGTCTGTGAGCATGTGGTGGGAACATCCAGGAACACCTGAAACTCCAGTCGATGTGGAATTCCGGCAAGTGCAGGCCTGGCAGATGACCCCAAGAAGTGGGAACTTATCGACCGCTTGATTGAAAAATACCACATGGCCAGAAGGGTCTGTTAGCCTGGAAAAACTACCTCAGAGACCAGCTGACTGATAGTACCCATCATGGATGCATGGATAAGCAGGCAGCAGCCTTGGTAGGGTCTCCCAATTGCCATGGAGAGGTGCTGATGGCTGTGGAGATTGATGGGATGAGGTGGCTCTCATCCTGTGCATGCCAGGCCTCCTCCTGATATGCTGGCTTCCCCAGCCACTTGTAAGCAGCAAGAACATGCTTTGGTACCACTGACTTGGCAGCTATTCTTGTTATAGTTAAAAAGACAGACAGTCCCCAATGATGGTAAGAATGTTGGGAGCCTCCTGCATCACTGGGAGAGTATAAAATGGTGCAGCTACTTTAGAACATAGTGTGGAAGTTCCTCAAGTAGTTATACAGAGAGTTACAGTATGACCTACAATTTCATTACTAAGCATGTACACAAGAGAAAGGAGAACACCTGTCCACAGAAAAATCTGGGCATGAATGTTCCTAGCAGCATTATTCATAATAGCCAAAAAGTGGAAACAACCCAGATGTCCATCAACTGATGAATGATAAAAGAAATGTGCCATAGTCATGTGATGGGTTAGTATTCAGTCATAAAAGGAAAGAGCAACTGATATTTGCTCTAAAGAAATGTGCCATAGTCATATACTGGGTTAGTATTCGGCTATAAAAGGGAACGAGCAACTGATACATGCTCCAACATGAATGAATCTGGAAAACATAATGCTGAATGAAAGAAGCCAGATACATATTCATATATTGCATGATTCCCCTTATATGAAATATCCAGAGAAGGCAAATTCATAGGGATGGAAAATAGATTAGTGGTTTCTGGGCTTTGGGGAGGCATTAGAGGCAAGGAATAGGAAGTGACTGCTAATGGATATGGGCTTTCTGTTAGGGGAGATGGAAATGTTTAAAAATTGATTGTGGTGAGGGTTGAAAACAGAACTTAAAAAATCAAGTTGTACACTTTAAGTATGAAGTATGTTTTTATTATTTTAATTCATTTTCTTTTGCAATGCTGGGATGGAACCCAGGGCTTTCCTTATGCTAGGCAAGTACTCAACCACTGAGCTACACCCTCAGCCCACTTATTTTAATGTACCATACTAAACTATCATTCATGTAGATCCTCTGCCCTCAAGTATCACTCCCAACTCCTTCTGTCTGGGCAGAAATAGTGACTTCCTTCAAAAGAGTTCAATGTGGATGAAAGAGAAAAGAATAAGATACAGCAAAGAACCTGACAAACATGACCTCATGCAGAGATTAAGGTCAACACCACAGTGATGTGTCACATTGCTCCCATATGTCCTTCATATGATGGGATAAAAAGGGCACCTTCTCTCCGTGATCTTCCTCCTCAAGCCCCTGGCTCCAGCCCCGTCATGACAGAAATATCAGACACACTCAACTGAGAGCCATTCTACGGAACCTGACCACTGCTCCTCTAAATGGTCAAGCCATTCAAAGCAAGGAGGGTCAGAGCCAAGAGGAGCCTAAAGGGACATGGCAGCTGAATGCAATGGGGGCTCCTGGATGGGTTGCTGGGACATATGGGCACTCTACTGTCTTTGTAGTTTTTCTATAAACCTAAAGAGATTCTAAAATAGCTTATATTATGTATGCCCAGCACTTAGCACAGTGCCTGGGACAGAGGGAGACCTCAGAAGATATGGAAGTAGCCCGTATCTTTATGCATTTGCCCCCTTCAGGCTGTATTTCTCTTTCTTCCTACCCAGCCTTCCTTTTCACTGCCAACAGTGCTCTTACTGCCCTTCTGCTCTGGAATTCAGCCATACCTTCTGGGGAAGTGCAGGAGAGAACTTCTGAGGACTTTTTATCTCTCTGTATCAGCTGCCAGTAACAGTCCTTGTGTCAGAGAAGCTGTGGGTTTCCGGACTTGGAAGGTAGGACTGAGCAAGAAGAAATCTTCCTCAGATATGCTGCAGAGATCCCCAATAATCAATGCATCCTTTGGATTTTCCTGCTGCCAGGAAGCTGACTCACTGGAAGTAATCACCGAGTTAAGACAAAAGGCTAGAAAAAGAAGAACAAATCAACACCCAAAGTAGAAGATAGGAAATAAATAAAATCAGGGCCAAAATTATGAAATTGAAACAAAAAAATTCAAAAAATTGATGAAACAAAAAAATTGTTTATTTGAAAAAATAAAATTGATAAACCTTTAGCCAAGCTAATGAAGAAAAAGAGAGAGAAAACTCAAATTACTAAAATTCATAACAAAAAAGAAATATCACCATGGACACTAATGAAATATAGATGATAATCAGAAACTACATTGAAAATCTATACTCCAACAGAACAGAAAACCACAAAGACATCGACAAATTTCTAGAGATATATGACCTGCCCAAATTGAATCAGGACACAGAAAATTTAAACAGATCAATTTTAAGCAGTGAAATTGAAGATTCCATCAAAAGCCTACAAACCCATGACCAAATAGATTCTCAGCTAAGTTCTACCAGATGTTCCTAGAAGAACTAACACCAATACTCTTCCAATTATTCCATGAAACAGAAAAGGAGGGAACCTTTCCAAACTCATTCTATGAACCTAGTATCGCCCGATACCAAAACCAGACAAAGGCACATAAACCAAAGAAAACTTCAGATCAATATGCCTGATGATCATAGATGCAAACATCAATAAAACACTAGGAAATCACCTAAAAACATATTAAAAAGATAGTGCACCATTATCAAGTGGGATTCAATCCGGGGATGCAGGGTTGGTTTGAAATATGGAAATCAATAAATGTAATTCATTACATCAATAGACTTAAAGACAAGAACCACATGAATATCTCAATAGCTGCATAAAAAGCATTTGACAAAATACAGCACCCATTCATATTCAAAACACTAGAAAAACTAGGGATAGTAGGATCATACCTCAACATTGTAAAAGCTATATATACTAAACCCAAGGTCACCATAATAAAAATGGAGAAAAATTGAAAGCATTCTCTTTAAAAACTGGAACAAGACAGGGATACCCTGTTTCACCACTCCTATTCAAAATAGTCCTTGAAAACTAGCCACAGCAATTAGACAAAGAAAAAAAATTAAAGGGATACAAGTAGGAGAAGAAGCACTCAAACTATCCCTATTTGATGAGGGTAAGAGAGACTGGGGACAGGGATGCTGGACTTGGCTTAACCCCTGATGCACATCACTTCTGATCACGGTGATCCCCCGCTAGGAACCCATGATTCTATACCTAGAAGAGTCAAAATCTCCACCAGAAAGCTTCTAGAACTCATAAATTCAGCAAAGTACCAGGATATAAATTATCACCCATAAATCAATTATGTTCCTGTAAACCAGTGATGAGTCACCTGAAAGAAAAATCAAGAAAACTGTCCCATTCACAATATCCTCAAAACAAAACACCCCATTAGGAATCAATCTAACAAAAGAAGTGAAAGAGCTCTACAATGAAAAGTACAAAGCACTAAAGAAAAAAAAATTAAAGAAGACCTTAGAAGATGGAAAGAATAGGCAGAATTAATATTGTCAAAATGGCCATACTATGAAAAGTGTTATACAGATTTAATGCAATTACTATTAAAATTCCAATGATATTCTTCTTAGAAATAGAAAAACTAGCCATGAAATTCCTTTGGAAAAATATGAGGCCCAGAATAGCCAAAGCCATACATATGGAAAAAAGTGAAGAAGGAGACATCACAATACCAGACCTCAAATGATACTGCAGAATCACAGTAACCAGAATGGCATGGTGTTGACTTCAAATGGGCATGAAAACCAATGAAACAGAATAGGAGACACAGAGACAGACCCACACAAATATAATTATCTCATACTAGACAAAAGCGCCATAAACATATGATGGAGAAGAGATAGCCTCTTTAACAAATGATGCTGAGAAAACTGGAAATCCATATGAACATAGCATGAAACTAAACCCCTCTCTCTCACCCTGCAAGATATAAAATTATCACTAATAAACTCAAACTCAATTCAAAGCTGATCAAGGACTGAGGCATTAGACCAGAGACCCTGCTTCTAGATGAAAAAGTAGGCCCAACTCTCTATCATGTAGACTTAGGTACTGACTTCCTTAATAAGACTTCTGAAGTGCAAGATGTAAAACAAAGAATCAATAAATGGGATGGAGTCAAACTAAAAAGCAAAGGAAACAATCCAGAACATAAAGAGAGAGCCTACAGAAAATCTTTGCCACCCTCACCTCAGATAAAAACATTAATCTCCATGATATATAAAGAACACAAAAAAACTTACCACCCCCCAAACCCCAAACCCAATCGATAAATGGCAAAGGAACTGAACAGTCACTTCACAAAAGAAGAAATGCAAATGGTGGAACAAATATATGAAAAAATGTCCAACATCTCCAGCAATTAGAGAAATGCTCATACAATGCTGGTGGGACTTCAAATTGGTGCAGCCAATATGGAAAGCAATATGGAGATTTCTTGGAAAACTAGGAATGGAACCACCATTTGACCCAGCTGTCCCTCTCCTCGATCTTTACCCAAAGGACTTAAAAACAGCATACTACAGGGACACAGCCACATCAATGTTTATAGCAGCACAATTCACAATAGCTAAATTGTGGAAACAACCTAGATGGCCTTCAGTAGATGAATGGATAAAAAAATGTGGCATATATATACACAATGGAATATTACTCAGCAATAAAAGTGAATAAAATCAGTGCATTTGCAGGTAAATGGATGGAGTTAGAGAAGATAATGCTAAGTGAAGTTAGCCAATCCCAAAAAACCAAATGCAGAATGTTTTCTCTGATATAAAGAGGCTGATTCATAGTGGGATAGGGAGAGGGAGCATGGGAGAAACAGACGAACTCTAGATAGGATAGAGGGGTGGGAGGGGAAGGGAAGGGGCAGGGGATAATTAATGATGGTTGAATGTGATGATCATTATTATTCAAAGTACATGTATGAAGACACAAATTGGTGTGAATATACTATGTAAACAACCAGAGATATGAAAAATTGTGCTCTAATAATGTAATAAGAATTGTAATGCATTCCACTGTTACATATAAGTAAAAAATAAATTTAAAAAAGTGAAAAAAAAAAGAAGAAGAAGAAGAAGGAAAAGACTCCCAGACACAATTTCCAAATAATTTCACATAGACTCTTTTCTGGGCAATGAGCCCAGATGTATCCTCTCAAAGATTTTTTTTTTAAGTTGTATTCATTTATTTATATGTGGTGCTAAGAATCAAACCCAGTACCTCACACATGCTAGGCAAGCGCTCTACCACTGAGTCAAAATCCCAGCCAAAGGTTTTTAACTGATTGACTCCAATCTTCAGTTTTCTTTACAGCACTGAAAAGAGTGAAGAACAATTGAAGAAATACTTGCGTTAGGGCAGGGAGCACAGCTCAGTGGCAGAGGGCTTGCCTAGCAAGTGCAAAGCCCTAGTTTCAATTCTCAGAAATGCAAAAGAGAGGAAAAAAAAACTTGCTTTAAAAAATAGTAAAAATGAGGGCTGAGGTTGTGGCTCAGTGGTAGAGCACTCACCTGGCACATGTGAGGCACTGGGTTGGGTCCTGAGCACCACCTAAAAATAAATAAAGTAAAGGCATTGTGTCCATCTACAACTTAATTTTTTTTTTTTTGGAAAAAAAAGAAATGGTGAAAATGACAGAGACTTATGAAGTTCAAATATTTTGTAATACTTCATACAATCAATAAACTGTCATCTGGAATTAAAAAAAACACTGAGATTCCACCTCTAGTCAGAAAAGCAAATAACAAGAATACAAGAAACAATAAAAGTTGGAGAGAATGTGGGGAGAAAGTTTCACTCATGCAGTGCAGGTGGGACAGCAAATTGGTACAAAGACTCTGGAAAGCAGCATGGAGTTTCCTTAGAAAACTTGAAATGGAACCACTATTTGACATAGTTATCCCACTCCTTAGTTTATACCTAAAGGCCTTAAAATCAACATACTTCAGTGATGCAGCCACATCAATGTTTACAGCAGCTCAATTCACAATAGCCAAGCTATGGAACCAACCTAGGTGCCCTTCAACAGATGAACTGATGAAGAAAATGTGGTATATTTACATGATGGAATGAATCAGACACAACTTTCCTATATTTATTATGAACACACAACCAGTGTAACTCCACATCATGTACAACCACAAGAATAGGATCCATGTATATATAATATGCCAAAATACACTCTACTGCCATTTATATCTAATAATAATAATAATAATAATAATAATAACAATAATGATAATAATAGACTAAGTGCAGCCCACTGGGGCAGAAAGCAGGGAGTCGTTCTACTGGGAAGGGTGTGGCAAAGTACACATCACTATGAGTTAGACACCAGCCACCTGGCAGCAGGAATGCCCGGCCCACCTAGCCCAGGCAGAGTCCGTCTGAGGTTGGCTGGACCCCATCCAGCTGTAGAGCCCTCCACCTATTAACCCATGCACCTGGTGGTAGGCTGGGGGCAGAGCCCAAGCATGCCAGAATGCACCAGGACGTGCTTTGGTTAGCACTGCTGATCTGCCTGGGTTTGAGCAGCCCCACCCTGGATCACAGTAAACAAGTGCATACTCAAAAAACGAACTCAAAAAATGGAAACTTTTATTTCTTTGCAACAATCACCAAGATGTCAATTAACACAGAAGCAGAGAAGTGGTACACATTTTAGCTCGAGCTTTTGCTTCATACATACTTGGTTAGCTCCTTCCTCGGCATCAGCTTCTCATGATTATTCCTCTGTTTCCCAATATTTTTCTCACCACTTGTATGTGTCATGTTTCTGAAAAAGGGGCCTAGCAGGTGATATCTTCTCATGGTGATCTGTGGGTGCCACTGTGGACAGTGCCAAGGTTATGATAAGTGCTCCCAAAGGCCCAAGTGTTTTAACCCTTTCAGGCTGAAGTACTATCTGGACTTGGTAGAATCACTACCAGGAAGTCCTAATTGGAAACAGGTCAGTAGGAATGTGTAAAGGAAGGGGCTATTATGACTCCTGCCTTTCTCTTTTGCTTCCTGGCTATCATTATGTTAGCAGCTTCCTCTGTCCTTGTTCCTGCCATGATGGACTGCAAAATCCTCAGGGCCAACTGAACATGGACTGAGACCTCTGAAATCATGAACCAAAACAATTTTTTCTTTATAAGTTGATTTATCTCAGGTATTTCTAATAGTCATGGAAAACTAACTAACAAAGTCAATAATACCAATGGCTCAGCAGATGCGGGGGGGGGGGGGGATACAATAAATGCGGTCTTACCAGACTCACTTTTCTGAATCTTCTGTTCCCACTCTGGGGAGGGGGGGCAATCCCTTAAATGTAGTTTCTCAGCTTGACTTCATTCCTTCTCCTGGCCAATATCAACATTAATGTACAACCTGCATGTGACCACAATGTTCCTTGCTGATAGAACAATGTGCTGACAGTTTTTGACACAATGCTCCATAAACACACTTGAATGTACTGATGTTTTTATTTCTATGTAAGAGTTTCCTGGGAATGTTTGCATTTTTCATTTTCTTGGATGCTGCCTCATAGCTTTCCACCAAGGCTGATTTTGTGAGCCTGTCATGGGTAGAGATGGCCTGATGGGTGCACAGTCCTGTCTGGTATGTCTTTAATCATCCTCCCCTGCCTGGGGGAACTGGAGTCTTGCCCATGCACGCTCTGGATCTGTGCTTAGGTCTCCTTTCTCATGCGTCATCTCCTATGTGTCTGCTATTCCCTTCTTCCTTTACAAAGAAAAGTGCAACTAGTGATGAGATTGAGTTTTTGCTGCTTAACACCAACCCACAGGATTGCTCACCTTTCTGTATGAGGAAAATTAAAGGAGACACAGAGACAAGATGCAGAAGCAGGAAAGACAGATGGCAGAATGGCAGAGAGGCCAAGCTGCCAAGCTTTATTTATATCAACAGGTTACTTTAGGTCATTGGCATCATTAATACATACTGTTCATTGTCTTACTAGGCAGGTTACAGACTTAGCAACATTATGCAGCTTATTCCTCAGTCACATACTAAGTTAAAATGTGCAATGTTAGGAACTTTGTGTAGCTTTCAAGAAAGTCCATTGTAAAAAGTTACTGTTATGCAGATGGGTTTAGGTTCATTGAAACATTGTGGTGTTCTAATAAGAGAGTTCCTTTATTCCCAGGAGCTGTGTGCCTGAGATCAAGGCTGAGGCTGATAAGACTCTAACACAGAGTTTGCTCCTAAAGGACACTGCTGCAGCAGCCAGGCTTCCTGTGTCTTTCCACAGAAGTTTTCCCAGCAGCCAGGCATTCTGTGTCTTTGCACAGAAACTTCCTAGCCATTAAGCATGCCACAATCATGAAGCTATCAGAGACCTCAATCCCAAACACAGAATCCCTACATTTTTGATATAAACGTGAATATAAATACACTTTGGTTTCCCAGCTCATTAATTTGCTTTGATTTTTATCAGTTACTTCCTCCCAGTTTCCTTTGGTACTTAAACCATGTAGGTCCTGCTATTTTGTCTTGCTATTTCAATACAGAAGTCACACAGACTTAATTTCTCCGCTAAATACAGTTTTGTTTATGTCCCAGGAGTTTGAGAACAAAGGGTTCTTTTCAGAGCTTTCTCAACAGATTTCAAATCTGCCTCGAGAGTCAGTTCTCTTTTTAGTCTGAGTGTACTCGAGATGTGCGTTTCTTGAATTTTCTAAATGAAAATGCAACCATTTATACTAATCTTATTAGACCTTGATTAAATATATATCTTTTTCTTCTAACTCGGTTAAGGTTTCTTTTGTGGCCAAATATATAATTAATTTTTGCAGTGATTCTGTGGACCTACAAATAACATGTTGTTTTCTGTTGCTATTAGCAATGATGTACATACTAAATCCAAGGTATTATTCTCTATTTATCTAATTTTGATAGACATGTATTGAAGCCCCTCCCTGTCGATGTGTTTTTATTGAGTTGCCTGCCATTTCTAGCAGCGTTGGCTTTGGGAATTTGGCCATCATCTGGCTTACTCCAGGCAGGCTCCTCACTGCTTTATTTCTGCTGCAACTTTGCTTTCCACCACTGCATCACACCACATGTTGGAAATGTAGAGTCCACCTGTCTGATGTTATTTGCCCATCCTGCCTTGCTTTAATTTGTAACTCTCTGCAAACTTAATTACTACCAGCCCTACTTCACCATAATGGTTCATGTGCATTTTGTAAAAGAAACGTCGCTAGCATTTGTTTTAACATGGCATGCTAACATTCTCTGTACGAAGGGAGATACTCTTAACATTTTGCTTTTGCTTAACTATGTACTTTACCTTGATCATTTCCTCACAAATTAATACTTATTCCTTTTTCTTGCTAATTTATACAGACCTCTCCCCTGTCTATTGCATTGGGAGGCATCTCCCCTTCTCTGCTCTTACAATGAACCTAAGAAAAACTTGAATAAGCACTCTTATTTCACATGGTTTTATGCCCAATTCTATATCTCATATAGCTAAAAAATACAAGACTCCCACTAGCTTTGCCATAGATAACAATTCAACTATTCAGGTCACAGGTTAATGTTTGCCTAAGTTGCTTTTCAAAAACTGGCAGGTTTTTGTTTAGCTCAAAGCAGCTGAAATCCCCCAGTCTTTCAACTGGGCCTGCACATGAGTCCTATGGGTGAGCATTTGATGTCAAAAGGCCAAACATTCCGCCCTCAGATCATGCTACTGTGGCCATTTTCTGAACACCTGTCCCATCAAGTGATATGTAGATTCACTAACAGAATCCCTCACCTCAAATCCCCTTTCACTGGCTTTCTTATCACATAAAACCCCTAAGCCTCAGGGAGATGAATTTGAGTCAGCCATCTCGTGAATGAACTCTCTTTCTAGCAACTTGCAGATTCAGGGAGGATCACACTGTGAGGGAGGCATGACAGGCCTGGTTTGGTGACAGATAAACCACTGCCTAGACCCCCAGAACACTCTGTTTCGACCCCTTCATCTTGGGGTTTGGGAAAGGAAAGAGTCTGCTCTTGAACACATGATTTTCACTTTGGCCATTTCTTCAGAACTAAGACTTGGTTTCTAAGAAGATTGACAGCTTTCTTCCTCTAAGATCGATCTTTGAGAAGATTGATATCTTTCCCTCTCTCTAGGGTGAGCTACTCTCCAAGCTACAAGGTTGTCATTCTTCACCTCTCTTGCCGGTGAGTGACCACAAGTTCCAGCTGATGAGAAGTGAGCAGAAGGAATGTGGGGACTAGGGGATCCGCTTCCATGGAGCCAACAGAGCTGTGTGACACTCTGTCCTACCCTTTCCCCCTAAAACCCTCTGAGTCCAGGGACAGAATTGGGGATGGAATCCAGCTACAGAGAGGTTGGGTCAGCAACACAGTGAAGTGAGTGCATAGATACAGTGAGGTCAGCATGGAGGAACACTTCCATTTCTTTTATAGAAGGAAAAAGATCAATCTCTCTCTCTCTCTCTCTGGTCCATATCTTTCTATCCCTCCCTAAGAAGACTGACAGCTTTCTTTCTCTAAGATCAATCTCTGAGAAGATCTATATCTTTCCTCTCTCTTTCCCAGGTGGATATCTTTCTCTACAAAGATTGGTACTTTTCTCTCTCTTTCATCCTCTCTCCTGTTATCCAACAATGCTGAGATTTCTGCAGTGCGTGGGCAAAAATATCCAAACTGAGGCCCCAGCTCACACTTAAAATACTCTGTGAACTCAGGCCATACCCTTCCCTCCTCTAGGACATACATATTTCTGTCTGATCAGGACGCAGGGCTAGGGATGTCATGCACTGCCGCAGCCCGGCTGGCTGGGCAAAATAACCGGGGGGTGACGAACAACTTGTGTAGATTGATATAGCAGGAGTAGGAGCTGTTTATTGTAGGACAGGAGGGGTATTTATACATTCCACACAGCTTATCTAATTAACATAAACTAGATACATCAGTCAACCAATAAGGAATCTCCACACTTAATGGCTCGCTGGCATTACTTCACAAACCACTCCCTCTGGCAAAATGCCAGGTGCCATCCAGACTTGTTTACAGACTCTAACATTTGCCAGGTGCCATCCTGACTTGTTTATAGACTCTAACATTTCCCCCTTTTGTTTAATTTAAATAACGACCATAGTGGTTTTTTCACAAACCCCATAAATAATCTGCTACAAGCAGAAGGGGAGGATACAAAATGTCACAATACCAAGCCAATTGATGGCTCCATGCAAGAAGCCCTTGGAAAAATTATACCAGCAATAACACTGTTAGCAAAGATACCGAGTTACAATTTGTTGTAGATTACAGTTTGTTGTCTCAGTCCAGGTAAAGCAGTGTCTCAATAGATTAACTCACAGTCCAGGTAAATCACAGTCCAGGTAAGTTCTGCAGGCAGCTAGCTTAAATCACAGTCCAGGTAAGTTCTGCAGGCAGCTAGCTTGATCCAAAGTCTCGTCCTTTTCTCAGCCGAAGTCTCATCTGGTTTTCAGCAACACTGGAAATTCTTCCACCTTCGTTTTCACTGGCACTGGGATGAAGGCGGGAACTCTAGCAAGGCCACTAAAGAAAATCCTGTAGCATTCCACTAAGAAAACAACCTTCTGAACAATTTAGTACATTATCTCAAGGATTTTTACATTTGAAATAAGCCTTAATGGTGCTCCTTATTCATCAGCCTCCAGGTGTGGGAGAACCATTGTAGCTTAGTTATTGGCATTGAAAATGACCAAACATCAGGGACGCAGATAGCCTCTTCTGTGCGGGCAGCCCCAGATGGCCCTGGGGAGAGTCCCAGACTCAAACTGCTTCCAGGCACAGGGAGCAAGAGCCTAGGAGACCCTGCCTCCGGGTCAGGTTTGGATTTGGGCTCTCGAAGTGGCATCCCGCTCTCCGGGCGGGGGGGGGGGGGGGGGGGGGGGGGGGGGGGGGGGGGCGGGGAAAAGCCGCTTGCCCCTGCTTGGAAAGCCCTTGCTGCGCCATGACCAGCTCGCGCACGTGGCAGCCGCCGATTGATGCACCCTCCGGTAACAAAAAGTATTCAGTAGTAGCCTTTTGCAATGTCTTTCTTGATAATCCTTCCTCCTCTGAATTTTTTTCTTCTTTCTGACTAGAGTTCCTGGGCTTCCATCAACACATGCCCTAACTATTCTTGGTTCCACTGGGGTGCTTCCTTCCCTTAGTAATTTACTTTTCACCCCTTCCATATTTTCAGCACAAAACCAATACAATACACTGAGACAAAACAAGACACAAACATACTGTATCAATCTTCTCCATTTTCTCAAAATGGCCATTTTTCCTCTCGCCCTATCTGCCTAGGGACGAGCAGATTTGCTCCTGTCCTATCTATGGACGGGCAGCTTTTTTTTTCGTCACTTACCCCCGAGTGTCCCGGGGCTCCCGGTACGGGCCACCATCTGCCGCAGTCCAGCTGCAACAGAATAACGGGGGGTGGGGGGGGGTGACGAGCAACTTGTGTACATTGATACAGCAGGAGTGGAAGCCGTGTATTGTAGGACAGGAGGGGTATTTATACATTCCACACAGCTTATCTAATTAACATAAACTAGATACATCAGTCAACCAATAAGGAATCTCCACACTTAATGGCTCGCTGGAGTTACTTCACAAACCACTCCCTCTGGCAAAATGCCAGGCGCCATCCTGACTTGTTTACAGACTCTAACAATGCACGATTCTCAGGATCTGGTGCTTTCACCAGATCCATCCAAGCCCACTTGTTATAGACACAGCACCTCACATTCACTTTGTGGATCCACCCCTCCCCACAACATCCATGTAGTTGAGAGGGACATATTATACATTCTGGCTTTGGGAACATGGGACAAAGAGACCTGA
>NW_026694487.1:0-85293 GCF_021218885.2 Marmota monax | reverse complement strand
TACATGCTGACTGGGGTGTGCGATGCAAGTATGTCTTTCCTTTTGCTCTGCCTATGATCTCACATAGCAACTTAGATGGGTGTGACTTGCCAGGATGTCAATCAATCTGCTGAACACAAGACATCACATAGCAAGACTCCACCTTTGAAACATTATCCCTTTCCTTATTTGGTGAAGAACATTACATCAAATCTCCTTGGTGGGCCCCCCCTAAAAAATAAAGATATTCTGGGTACATGCTCTCTTTCCCAGCTGAAACTAAAGGTCACAGAGCAGTCCCACCCTCAACCTGAAAAACTCATGTCCATGTGTTGTGTGATTTCTTCACTGTTTTCTTAGTTTAATATTGCAGCCAGCTATTTTGAACCCAGCTCAAATTGTCAGTGCAGGCAACTGGCGAGAACCCTGCATTCTATCAGATCATAATAGAATGAAATTAGAAATCAATGATAAAATTAAAAATAGAAGCTACTCCAACACCTGGAGAATAAATAATTATGCTATAGAATGAAAACTGAGTTGCAAAAGATGTCAAAGAGGAGACTGAAAAATTCTTAGAGTTAAATGAGAACACTAATACAATATATCAAAATCTCTGGGACACTATAAAGGCAGTACTAAGAGGAAAGTTCATTGCATGGAGTCCATTCCTTAAAAGCATAAAAAGCCAACAAATAAATGACCTACCATTACATCTCAAAGCCCTAGAAAAAGAAGAACAAATCAACACCAAAATCAGAAGACAGGAAATAATTAAAATCAGAGCTGAAATCAATGTTGTTGAAACAAAAGAAACAATTGGGAAAAATGGCAAAACAAAAAGTTGGTTCTTAGAAAAAATAAAATTGATAAATCCTTAGCCATGCTAACAAAAAGAAGGAGAGAGAAAACTCAAATTGCTACCATCCATGATGGAAAAAGAAATATCATAATGGACACTACAGAAATACAGAAGATAATTAGAAATTATTTTGAAAATTTTTACTCCAATAAAATAGAAAATATTGAAGGCATTGACAAATTTCTAGAGTTATATGATTTGCCCAAACTAAATCAGGATTATATATACAAGTTACACAGATCAATTTCAATCAGTGAAATAGAAGATGACATCAGAAGCCTACCAAACAAGAAAAGCTCAGGACAAGATGGATACACAGCTGAGTTCTACAGGACCTTCAAAGAAGAACTAATATCAATACTCCTCAAATTACTGCATGAAATAGAAAAAGAGGGAACACTTCCAAACTCATTCTATGGGGCCAATATCACCCTGATTCCAAAACCAGACAAAGACACTACAAAGAAAGAAAACTTAAGACCAATATCTAATGAACATAGATGTAAAATTCTCAATACAAATCTGGAAAATTGAATAAAAAATATATTAAAAGATAGCGCACCATAATTAAGTGCACCTTGCATACAGGGATGCAAGGTTGGTTCAACATATGGAAATCAATAAATGTAATTCATCACATTAATAGACTTAAAGATAAGAATCATATGATCATCTCAATAGATGCAGAAAAGGCATTCAACAAAATACAGCACGCCTTCATGTTCAAAACACTAGAAAAACTAGGGATAATAGGAACATACCTCAACATTGTAAAAGCTATCTATGCTAAGCCCCAGGACAACATCATTCTAAATGGAGAAAAATTGAAAGCATTCCCTCTAAAAACTGGAACAAAACAGGGATACCCTCTTGCACTACTTCTATTTAACATAGTTCTTGAAACACTGGCCAGAGCAAGTAGACAAAATAAATTAAAGGGATATAGATAGGAAAATAAGAACTCAAATTATCACTATCCGCTGACTATATGATTCTATACTAGAAGATCCAAAATATTCCACCACAAATTTCTAGAACTAATAAATAAATTCAGCAAAGTAGCCGGATACAAAACCATAAATCAAAGGCATTTCTGTACATCAGTGAGAAATTCTCTGAAAGAGAAACTAGAAAAACTATCCCACTTACAATAGCTTCAAAAAATAAATAAAATACATGGGAATCAACTTAATGAAAGACTTCTACAATGAAAACTACAGAATGCTAAAGAAAGAAATTAAAGAAGACCTTAGAAGATGGAAAGATCTACTTTACTCTTGGATAGGCAGAATTAATACTGTCAAAATGACCATACTAGCAAAAGCACCATGCAGATTTAATGCAAATCCAATCAAAATCCCAATGCAATTCCTCATACAAATAAAAAAAGCAGTCATGCAATTCATCTGGAAAACATAAGAGACTCAGAATAGCTACAGAAATCCTTAGAAAGAAGAGTGAAGCAGGTGGCATCACTATACCAGACCTTAAACTAAACTACAGAGCAAAAGTAACAAAAACAGCAGGGTACTGGCACCAAAATAGACTGGTAGACCAATGGTACAGAATAGAGGACACAGAGATAAACCCATATAAATACAGTTTTCTCAGATTAGACAAAGGAGCAAAAAACATATATTGGAGAAAAGATAGCCTCTTCAACAAATGGTGCTAGGAAAACTGGAAATCAATATGCAACAGAATGAAAGTAAGCGTCTATCTCTCACCATGCACAAAACTCAACTCAAAGTGGATCAAGGACCTAGGAATTAAACCAGAAACCCTGAACCTAAGAGAAGAAAAAGGAGGCCCAAAACTTTATCATGTCAAATTAGTCCCTCACTTCCTTAATAAGACTCCTAAAGCACAAGAAATAGAATCAAGAATCAATAAATGGGATGGATTCAAACTGAGAACTTCTTCTCAGCAAAAGAAACAACCAGTGAGGCGATAAGAGAGCCTACAGAATGGGAGCATATTTTTACCACATGCACATCAGATAGAGCAATAATCTCTAGAATATATAAAGAACTCAAAAATCTTAACACCAAAAAACAAAAAACCAAATAACCCATCAATAAATGGGCCACAGAACTGAACAGACACTTCTCAGAAGATGATATACAATCAATCAACAAATATATGAAAAAATGTCCAACATCTCTAGCAACTAGAGAAATGAAAAACTACTCTAAGATTTTATCTCACTCCAGTGAGAATGGTAGCTAATTAAGAATACAAATAACAATAAGTTTTGGCGAGGATGTTGGGGGGAAAGTCACACTCATACATTGCTGGTGGGACTGCAAATTGGTTTAGCCAATATGGAAAGCAGTATGGAGATTCCTTGGAAAACTGGGAATGGAACCACCATTTGACCTAGCTATCCCACTCCTCAGTTCATGCCCAAAGGACTTAAAAACAGCATACTATAGGGACACAGCCACCTCAATGTTTATAGTAGCACAATTCACAATAGTTAAACTGTGGAACCAACTTAGATGCCCTTCACAGTAGATGAATGTAAAAAGAAATTGTGGTGTATATATACACAATGGAATATTACTCAGCTTAAAAGAGAATAAAATCATGGCATTTTCAGGTAAATGGATGGAGTTGGAGAATATTGTGCTAAGCGAAGTAAGCCAATCCCAAAAAACAAAATGCCAATTTTTTTTATATGTGGATGCTTATCCATAATTGGGATGGGGGGCCATGGGAGGAATGGAGAAAATTTAGATAGGGCAAAGGGAAGGGAGGGGAAAGGAGGGGACATGAGGGTAAGAAAGACGGTGGAATGAGATGGGTATCATTACCTTAGGTACATGTATGAAGACACAAATGGTGTGATTCTACTTTGTGTACAACCAAAGATATGAAAAATTGTGCTCTATATGTGTATTATGAATTGAAATGCATTCTGCTGTCATGTATAACAAATTAGAATAAATAAATTTTAAAAATGTGTGTGTGTGTGTGAATAAAACACCTAGAAATAAATTTAACCAAGCAGGTGAAAAACTTCTGGAAACTACAAAACATGACTGAAAGAAAATAAAGAAAGTTTTTTTCTAATTCAAGTGTTTAGTTCTACAGATTTCTTCCTAGGTAGACTTCAATGGCTTATCGCAAATTTTGAAGTGCTCTTTTCATTTTCATTCAGTTCAGTAAGACAGAGGTGTGTAATTTGTGCCCAAAACAAAGCTAACCAGCAGCTAGACCAGTCAAACCAAGCAAGGGATCCTGATACTGGATGGGTGGAGGCCATACCCACCCAAACAGAATTGGCCTGAGAAGTGACCAAAGATCTGTTAAAAGAAATAATCCCCAAATATGGCCTGCTCCTGTCCTTTAAGTCAGACAATGGGCCCACCTTCATCAGGAAGTTATCCAGGGCATCACCTAATATTGGGAATCAAAGGGAAGCTACATGCCACCTACTGACCATAGGGTTCAGGGAAAGTTGAATGGATGAACCACACCATTGCTAAACTCTGTCAGGAAACAGGGATTTCATGTGTAGATCTCCTCCCTAAAGCTCTCCTACAGGCCCACTGTACACCTGGGAACACAACGTATCCCTGTTTGAGGTCCTTTTTGGGACACCCCCACCTGCAATAAAAAAAAAAAAAAACTAAGTGTAGATCCTCATCAGATAGATGAGCTTAGCCTGTCCCAACAGCTCCAGGCCTTAGGAAAGACTCTTCACCAGACATCTAGAGATGTTCACAAGAGGGGTCCCCTATCACACAGACACTAAGTGCACCCACACCAGCCATAGACTCTGTATGGATTAAAACTGGAAGAAGGAGCTACTGCAACCTAACAGTGGGGACCCCATATTATCATATTAACCTCTCCCACTGCCATTAAAGTTGCAGGAATAGGCCCGTGGAAACAACACTCTCCAGTTAAAGAGGCAGTTGATACTGATAAATCCACCACCTACACATCTGAGGCTAGTTTCTATAATCAATTATCCAGGGACACAGCAGATGACATCAAGCTAGTGGCCATACAAGACCAATTAGACTTCTCCTTCTCAGTAGTCTTACAAAACTGAAGATGGCTAGATTTGATAACAGCTAGAAAGGGAGGACTTTGCCTCTTTTTAAATGAGGAATTCTGTTCTTATGTAAACCACTCAGGGATTGTCAGGGATGAGGTTCAACAGTTGAGAGCAATTGAGAGCAGGTGACAAAAAAAGAGACAGGAATTAGCTAACTCTTGGAGCTCTGGAGCAATATGGTAGCTGGGCTTCCTAGCTCCTACTGCTGGATGGACACCTCCCTGGGCTCCTCCTGACACTCCTGTTTGGCCCCTGTATTCTTAACATGCTGACCCACTTTATCTCCTCCCACTTAGAGGCCATGAAATTTGAAATGGGCCTCCAGAGTTACCAGCAGCTTAGCTTTGAGTATATGGACAGAGATGATACCCCTTAAAAGAGTTTAAAGTTCATCAGGTGGGGGGAATGTGATTTGTGGCAAAACTAGGCCTGGTTATAAGAAAAACTAGTGCCTGGGGAAAGGTGAGTTCCCCTTCAATTCCTGTCAGTGCTTTCTCAGGAAACCTAATTAATGATAGGTCCCTACCTTTTGGGTTATAAATAACTAACTCTAGGAATCTCACTACTCCCCTTTGAAGTATAAATATAGCTCCTTTTGAGGCTTTGCCCCAAGACAAGAGATCTGGCCTATGAGGATAGCCATTTTCTCCCCTTATCACACTCTGCTTCCAAATATATCTTCCCACTAGAAACCCAGCACATAGCCTTCTATCATATAGAGTAGACCAGATAGCCTACAAATGTTGTGAGAAACTGGGGTTGGGGGCACAGAATTTGGAGTCTGATCTCCTCTGGGCCCATGAGTGTAAAAATAAAATTTGAGTTCTCCCACTCTCTGAGTGCCATTTGTAGCATTTGACTGAAATTATTCCTTCAGCATACACAGAACAGATCACCGTCATGAGTACCCCTGCACACCTTCCTCCTGAGTTTGGAGGAATTAGAACCTGAGGTAGGAGCAGCTAGTTGGAGACGGTGAGTTTGATGTCCTATCATGGTCATCGCAGGACAGGGTTGGAGGTGGGAAATGGGAATTTCTAGGCTTTATCCTGGGTCCTTGGTGTCATATACTGTCATCCCAGGGTAGAAATCTCAGACACAGGGTCTGTATGATTATTGGGAAACAGAAGGTCACAAGGGGCAGAAACAGTCTGAAAAAAAGTCCAAGCAGGGCCTGGTTCTCACTGCTAGCTTCCACACATGCTCTCCACAGGGTCTCATCAAGGAGAGGTGGAGCAGGAACATCATCACCAAATTGATGGAAGAAGAGGCGGGGCTGGGCACTACTGGGAAGGAGCTGGGCCACACTATGGGTATGGGAGCAGAGGGTACTCCATAGTCAGGGCCTAAAAAAGAACACAGGGGACTCAGAGCCAAGACACCACCCTGACCACCTTCCTCGTGGGGCCGGGAGATGGATGGACATAGTCTAACACCACGAGGAACCTGAGCACCAAGTCCTTGCCCATCAGCACCCTCTCTGCCCGCCTTAGCTTTAGCCTGATGCAAGGTCACTATCCCCAAATTAGTGACAACATCAGAACAGCAACACTAACACTATTTTACTTCCATTTTTTGATGATTTTGCATTCTGCCATCCAACTGACTATAACTCCTAGACCCAGGTGTCCTGTTGGCAGTAGCCCAACTGTCCTTCCACATACTCTCCAAGTCTTACACATCATCAGGATTAGTTGGGCTCTGATCAGCCAGAATGTCAGGGGACTCTTAACACTTGGTTCCTTTCTTTGCCAGTTGGTTTATTTCTTTCACTTGCTGTCTCAAGAATCACAGCCCAGACTCTGAGAACAGGAGCTGTGGCCCCATGGGCTTCAACAATTCCTTGTGGAGCCAGTTCCCATAGCCATTCAAACTTCCAAAGCTGTGGGACCAGGACCTCATCCTCTCCTGGAGCCATTTCAATGGTGCCGCAGAAAATGTTGTCCTGGGTGCCCTCACCTCAGGACCCTCCTGTCTTTGATAAGCCTGTTTTCTCATGGAAGGTGATGCTCTCTTGGGACTCATGATATAATGCTCCTAATGCAGGAACTTCTTATCAGCTAACAAACAAAATGGCCTGAACCTGCTTAAGTTTCTAACTATTCCCTCAGGAATTCCACTTTGAACTCTGCCAGCCATTATATTGGGGCTCTCCTGTTCCCCTCAGAAACAAACTGCTATGGGCTTTGCATTTTGCAATGAATACCAGCCTCAGACATGCTTGGAGTGTCACAGTTTGGCCTCTGACTCTGTGTCTCCTCAATGTCCCACCCCAGAAGGGAGAGGTGGCTGCAGAGGTGGATGAAATCAGCATGGTATGTGTGTTCCAGGCAAACTCCCTGGGGAACCTGGTGGAGACCCTGGAGCCAGCCTTCCTAGATGACTACCCCTCTTCCATGTCCACCATCTTAAGTTCCTCCACCCAACAGAAGCTGGACATAATATTGGGAAGGTAAGCCATACCCAGGGTGACAGGGTCACATAAAGAGGAGTCCCGGAACTGGCCCTGCACCTCTCTCAGCCTCAGCCTGCTCCTCTGAACAGTGGGGTGCCAAGAAAACTGACCTCATGTTAGAAAAGGCCAGGCCTCTCATGCTGCTGCTCCCCTTCTTCTAGGATGGTCTCCTCGCCCCTTAATTTACACTTGCTTTACTATCCATCTGATAATACTTAGAATCAGGTCACTGTGACAGGCCACCACATGGTGCATCAAGCCTGCATGGTTCTGGCCTTGTTCAAGAATCCTGAGCTGAAGAATAATGAAGCTGAACTTGAAGACACTGGGGTGCTCAGTGTAAGCAGGAGGGGGTTAAACAGACTGGACATGCGTAGCAGATCTTCCAGAAACAGGGGTGGGGCAGGAGCAATGAGAAGCAGAGCTGGCATTATCTGCTGCATTCTGGGAATACTTCCAAGGGGTGGGTTTGTGTGTGGAGCTTTCTGAAAGGCCATATAAAGTATTTTGTCTCTGTAAGGAACAGGGATAGTTGGTGACTTTTATTCCTCTTGCAGCTTCAGGGCCACATTTGATGCTTGTTCCACTACCTCCACCACCTGAGAGAGAGTTGGAGCCAGAAACACCTGCGGTGGCAGATCCAGGCCAGCAGATCCAGGCCAGCAGGTCCTGGTGACCCCTCAGCTAGCAGCACCCACTGAGTGCCCCCTTATACCTGTTCACAACTAAGATGCCCATATCCTTCCCTGTCATTTTTTCCTTATTTTTCTTTCATGTATTTATATTTTCAGTAAAACTACTTTCTTTTAAAATTGAAGATTTTATTGATTTTTACAAGATTCAGTTTATTGGCATGAAGTACATTCTCAGAAATCTTGAGAATTTTCCTGAATCAGGTTCCATAACCACTCCCTCTCCCCATCCCACTAGTCCCCAGCACCTCCTCATCATTCATCATTTTAGCCCTGTGTCTGCATTTTTCAAATCAGTGCAGTACAATTTCTCTTTGGCTACACAATCTCAGAAGGACTGATTAAGTTTTCCTTAGAAAGGTAAATGCTATACAGGTCTAAGTTTATTATTGTTTTCTTTTTAAAAATTTTTTAAGGAATAGGATCCAACCCAGGGGCAATTTAGCACTGAGCTATATCTCTGGTCCTTTTTCTTTTTTTAGTTTTGAGACAAGGTTTTGCTCATTTGCTGAGGATTTCTCTGTGTTTGGGGGACTTCTCTCAAACTTACTGTGAGGTCAGGCAATGGGAGGTAACCAAAGGAGGCAGATTTAGAAAGGCCTCCGAACAGGCTTTATTTGAGATGTCACTCCAGGGTGGAACTCAAATCAGACCAACAGAGTGGACAGAAGAAAGGTCTGAGGAGAAACCACGTGGGAGCTTCACTGGACTGGAATTTTATGAAGCTTGCAGCAGGAAGGGAAGGGCTTGGGACAGGAAAAAGTATTTTTAGAGTCCCTTGTCCTGCTAGAGTTGGTGGGGGGAACTGGCTGAAATCCAGGATTGGCCAGAAGACCCTGCTGATTGACAGGCATTTCCATGGGTGCCTGATTGATGTTTCTTTCCTGTGCTCAGGCTGCTTGGTGCTTTGTTCCTAATTCACCTCCACTGAACTGACATGATCATCTTGCTCAAAGCAGTATTATTTGGAAATAGACAAAAAAAAAAAAAAAAAAAGCCAACCTTGGAGAACAGATCAATCAGCCGTTTTTCATCCAAAAATGAAAAACAATAATGTCCTGTATCCTCCATCCCATGCAGGCTACAGAACCAGGGTCACTCGGGTGAATTGGGGTGGGCACGAATAGATCACACAGACACAGAAAATACGTTTTTCTTGGGGCATTTCAGGACGGGTTCTCCGCCTTCAGCTGTAAACTCCCACAAGGTGGGCAAGCACTGGAGGTGGGGGAGACACAGGGAGGGCATGTCCTGAAGCTCTATTTATTGTGGGGAGCCATTGGATAGAACATTCCATCCATAAAAGGTAGAGGGTAGTATTACAAAGGAACAAGAAGGCAGCCCACTCCTATTAGGAAATGCCCAGTCCCAGAGCCTTGCTCCCCTGATGAGCAGAGGTGGGTCCACCTGCTTACAGGGGCAGCCACCACCCCAGCATAAGCCAGTCCCCACACCTCCACCACTCTAGGCTAAGGGTGCTTGGCTCCTATAAGGCAGCTCCCCACAATGTCCAGCTAAATATCATTAAACAGATAAATCTCTTAGGCAAAGCTTTCAATAAGAGGAGCATAGTTAGCAGGTCAAAATGACATAAGCACTGAAGAGTGTCCTTTGGATTAGGGGATGGGGATGATATCGCATCCCCATGATTTGGCCCTTTTAATGGAGTGATAAGGAGCCATGGCTGATGTGCTAGTTGCTTTCTTTTCCCAAATGCAATGCCTAAGAGAACGAACTTATAAAAAGAAAAGGTTTGTTTTGTCTCACAGATTTGGAGGGTCCAGTCCACGACTGATGGGCTCTGCTGCTTTGAGCCAGGGAGGAGACAGCATAGCCTGGCAGGAATAAGTAGTGGAACAAACTTGCTTTCGTCATAAACTGGAGAAGGAGGCAAAGAGGCCCTGGCCTGTAGTCCCTTTCAGATTAGTAGGGCCCACCCCTACTAATCTACCGACCTCCTACAAGACCGCAGTGCTCAAAGGTTTATCATCTCCTAGTAGCACCACCCTGGGGACCAATCCTTTATCATATTGACTTATGATGGATAGTCAAGATTCAAACTGTAACATCCTGGTTCTAGTGTGTACTGTTATCTCATTTGGGGTCTAATTTACATATCCTCATCAACTAATAACGTTGCAACTCTTTCAGGTTCTTATTGACTTTATGAATACCCTTCTTTAACCCAAGGGACTCTGGCTTTTTGTTCATTTGTAGGATACTTCATTTTCAATGCAAGGTATTTTTAAGATATATGTATTACATTAAAAAAAAAATCACAGAAAGGCCCAGGCCCTCCCTGGCTATCAGGGTCCCTTGAGAACAAGGCAAGGGAGAGGCTTTAGGGTGGCAGCAGGCAGTCTGTGATGCCCTCTGCTTCTGCCCTCTGAGTGCTGCCCCCTCTGCCCTGGTAGGGTGCCTGGATGCCAAGCTCTGCTCTCCCTGCCTAAATAAACAGAGAAGCAGGACTGGATGACTACAGGAAAGGGTATCAGAACAGTGGCAATCAGCAAATTTGAACAGGAAGCCTTAGCATGTGTTGCTTACTGTAGTCGTCTTGCACTGGTGACAAAATTGAAAAAGCGTGATATGTTTGGTGCTTTGGAAAGTGGAAGCTGCCAGTGAACTCTGTTCTGTTCTCTCAGGAGAAGTAAGTAAAGTTAATGAAGGACTCGTCAACAATCTTGTCATGAAGATGATTGGCTGACCAAGGGGACACAAAGTGACCCTTCAGAGGTTGATGAATTAGTGAGTGAAACGTGTGAGAAATGAGTACAATCTGTTGAGTGGAAGTGGCACCCCTAAATATACTAGTGTGAAATAACATTAAACACAACCAGAAGAAAGCCCATGGAGCCATCTGCCCACTTCAAAGGGTCCTCCTAAGGCCCCTCAGTAGAGAACAGTACATAGGTGGACCCTGATACAGATGGACACTGAACTGGATTAGAAGAATTTTCCAACTGGAAGAAATATTTTTCTCAGAAAACACTTTTCTACAATGTATATAACTTGATTTTTTAGATGTATACATTAACAATAAACCACTGTGTGTACTTAATTTTGTGAGTTAAAAAAAAAAAGATATTTGTTTTACAAATAGAATCTCCCCACACAGCTTGCATTTTTTTTTTTTTTCCTGGTACTGGGGATTGAACTCAGGGGCACTCAACCACTAAGCCACATCCCCAGCCCTATTTTGTATTTTATTTAGAGACAGGGTTTCACTGAGTTGCTTAGTGCCTCATTTTTGCTGAGGCTGGCTTTCAAATCTTGCGTATTATTCTCTAAGTCATGTACTTTGATGAATAGAAGTTCTTTATTTTGACCAAGAGTAATTTTTTGTTTTTTTAAAAATTGTGATTTTTTTTTATGCTCAGTTTGAGACCTCGTTCCCTAATTTAAGGTCATAAAATATTTTCCTACATTTTCTTTCATATATCTACAGTTTCACTTTTCACTTTTATGTCTATGATCCACCTTAAAAAAATTATGTAGCAAGGGGAGTGGAGAACCAGTTGACAATTAGATAATTATATATAAAATTTGTTCAACATCATTTTCATTGAAAACACATCTTCCCCTCTTTACTTGAGATGTAGTGGAACATGTATGATAAATCATCATATATGTGAAAGTCCTCTACACTACCCTGTCCTAGTGTCCTGTTAGTTTATTATTGTACCAATACCAAAAGTTGTTAATGAAAACTGGTAGTATATGTTTTCTAATTTATTCCTCTTGTTCAAAACCATAACTGCTATTCTAGGTCATTGGCATTTTCATAATCAATTTATGAATAATTTTTTAAAAATTATTTCATACCAAAAAGCTGGAATTTTTTATTAGTATTACCTAAAATACACACATTAATTTTGGAAGAATAGATGTAGTAACAATATTGACACTTTCAATCTATGGACATGCTTAAGTTGAATTTATTGTAGATATTTTAATATCACTAATTTTTGTTTTGGCTATGAAGAAGTCTAGGTCACGCCGCCGCCGCCGCCGCCGCCCCGCGCCAAGCTGCCGAGTCCCTGGCGGAGCTGAGCCCGGGCGGGTACCGCTGAGGGCGCGGCGGCCTGTGGGGCCCCGAGGCTGCGGTCGGAGTCCCTGCCGCCCCCCGCAGCCGGCATGGATCTGGTTTTAAACCGGGCGGATTATTCACAGGTGGGAGTGACCTCGCAGAAGACTATGAAGCTACTTCCTGCGTCAAGACATAGAGCAGAGCGGCACAGAAGGTGGTTATTGGAGATCATGATGGAGTAGTCCTGTGCTTTGGCATGAAGAAAGGAGAAGCAGTGGCAGTATTCAAGACCTTACCAGGGCAGAAGATTGCCCGATTGGAGCTGGGAGGGGTTCTTAATACACCTCAGGAGAAAATCTTTATTGCTGCAGGATCTGAGATTAGAGGCTTCACCAAGAGAGGAAAACAGTTCCTCTCTTTTGAAACGAACCTCACTGAGAGCATTAAAGCTATGCACATATCTGGCTCTGACCTCTTTCTCAGCGCAAGTTACATCTATAATCATTATTGTGACTGCAAAGACCAACATTATTACCTTTCTGAAGACAAAATCAATGATGTCATCTGCCTTCCAGTGGAAAGAGTACCTCAGATTACACCCATCTTGGCCTGCCAGGACAGAGTGCTCAGGGTTTTACAGGGTTCTGATGTGATGTATGAAATTGAAGTTCCTGGCCCACCTGCTGTCTTAGCACTGCACAATGGAAACGGAGGCAACTCTGGGGAAGACCTCTTGTTTGGAACAGCAGATGGGAAGCTCGGGCTTATTCAGATCACCACATCCAAGCCAGTGCACAAGTGGGAAGTTGGAAATGAGAGAAAGCGGGAAGGTATTTTGTGTATTGACAGCTTCCATATTATGGGTGATGGGGTTAAAGATTTACTTGTTGGGAGAGATGATGGAATGGTGGAAGTGTACAGCCTGGATAACACAGAGGAGCCTGTTCTGCGATTTGACCTGGCATTGTCTGAGAGTGTTACGTCCATCCAAGGTGGTTGTGTAGGGAAAGACGGTTATGATGAAATCGTGGTGTCCACCTACTCAGGCTGGGTCACAGGTCTGACAACTGAGCCTGTTCATAAGGAAATTGGACCAGGAGAAGAGCTCAAGATCAATCAGGAGATGCAGAGTAAAATTTCTTCTTTACGGAATGAGTTGGAACATCTGCAGTATAAGGTGCTACAGGAAAGAGAGAACTATCAGCAGTCTTCTCAGTCAAGCAAAGCAAAATCAGCAGCACCTCCATTTAGCATAAATGACAAGTTCACATTAAATAAAGATGATGCCAGCTACAGCCTCATCCTAGAGGTGCAGACCGCAATAGACAACGTCTTAATACAGAGCGATGTCCCCATAGATCTGCTTGATGTGGATAAGAACTCTGCAGTTGTCAGCTTCAGCAGCTGCGACTCCGACCGAGTCAAATGACAACTTTCTTCTCGCCACTTACCGCTGCCAAGCAAATACCACACGGCTGGAACTGAAGATCCTCTCCATCGAAGGCCAGTATGGCACACTTCAAGCCTATGTGACTCCAAGAATCCAGCCCAAAACCTGCCAGGTGCGCCAGTACCACATCAGGCCCCTCTCTCTCCATCAGAGGACGCACTGCATTGACCACAGCAGACCCATGAACACCCTGACGCTGACAGGCCAGTTCAGCTTTGCTGAGGTCCACTCCTGGGTGGTGTTCTGCCTGCCTGAGGTTCCAGAGAAGCCTCCAGCAGGAGAGTGCGTGACCTTCCACTTCCAGAACACCTTCCTGGACACCCAGCTGGAGAGTGTCTACAGAAAAGGAGAAGGAGTTTTTAAATCTGACAACATTTCTACAATATCCATCCTAAAAGATGTGCTTTCTAAAGAAGCTACAAAAAGGAAAATTAACCTCAACATATCATACGAGATAAATGAAGTATCCGTCAGACACACTTTAATGCTGATCCACCCAAAGCTGGAATACCAGCTCCTCCTGGCCAAGAAGGTGCAGCTGATCGATGCTCTGAAGGAATTGCAAGTTCATGAAGGAAACACAAACTTCCTGATACCAGAGTACCGCTGTATCCTAGAGGAGGCTGACCACCTACAGGAAGAATACAAGAAGCAGCCTGCACACCTCGAAAGGCTCTACGGTATGATCACCGATCTTTTCATAGATAAGTTTAAGTTCAAAGGCACCAATGTGAAAACCAAAGTACCTCTCCTGTTGCAGATTCTGGACAGTTATGATCAAAATGCATTGATTGCTTTCTTTGATGCTGCATGAAAGATAAACAGGGCAAAGTCCCAAAGAAGTGGTCTTTTAAACAAAATGTTAAAGCCAAATTACAAGCCAGCTTGAAATAACTAAATATATTTGAGATACATTGACTTTAAGCTTCTGTTTCTTTTGAAAGATGGAACTGTTTAAAAATAAAGTCTTATTTTTAAAACACACACACACACAAAAAGAAGTCTTGCATTTTCTTTTCAATTTCAGAAGTTTTGCTATATTTTCAGTTGTGGTTTTGTTAGGTTAGCCTTTATTGATATTTTTGATATTTTAAATACTATTTTTAAAATTTCATTTTCTGATTGTTGCTACAGTATATATAACTAATATATTTTGTATGTATATGTATATGTATGTATATATGTGTATATATATATATATATATATATATATATATATATATATACACACACACATACATGTTTTTTCAAAGCCAGTCTTATAACCAGTTAACTTGCTAAATTCACTTCTTTCTTATAATAGTTTGTTCACTCTTTTGGACTTTCTATGTTTCAGTTTTTACTTTATCATAAATAGCATGTGTATATGTAGAAACCAGGTTACTTTACCCATTATAATCTTTAAAAAAAATTTTATGTATATTTTAGTTGTATATTTTATGTATATTTATTTATTTTTATGTGGTGCTAAGGATCGAACTCAGTGCCTCACGCATGCGAGGCAAGCGCTTTACCACTGAGCTACAGCCTCAGCCCCTCCATTATAATCTTTATACCATTTTTTTCTCCATTGTACTGGCTAGGATCTCTAGAAGTAGAGATAGTAGACATTTTTGCATTCTTTTCCTCCAAATCTAAAGGAAAACAAATCATTTTATCATTAGTATGAGATGAGGTAAATTTAGATAATGTCTATCACATTAAGGAAGTTTCTTCAAATCCTAGTTTTCTGAGGTTGATTATCCTGGACAGTTGTTGAATTTAATACTTGTTTTGCAACTGTAAGAATAATTCTTCAAGTTCTGTTATTGTGATTGAATTATATGCCTTGCTCCATAAAATTTTCTTAAATTGTGGTGAAATACATATAACAATAAATTTTGCCACTTAACCATTATTTTTTTTACAATCAGTGCTGTTAATGACATTCCTATTGTTGTGTATCCATTACTACCATCCGTGCCCAGAACTCTTTTCATCTTGCAAAACCAGAACTCACCACCCATTAAACAACAATTCACCATTCTCTACTTCTCCACTTCCCAGCCCCTTGAAACTACCATTCTATTTTCTGTCTTTACAAATTTGAATACTTTAGCTCCCTAATATAAGGAAAATCATAAACTTTGTCTTTTTTGTGATATTTCACTTGGCATAATATCCTCAAAATTTGTCTATGTGGATTTATTTTTTTTGAGTTATTGGGATTAAACCCATGGGCACGTTCTACCACTCAGCCCTAGCCCTTTTAAAAAAAATTGAGACAGGATTTCTTCAACATAGCTGAGGCTGGTGTCAAACTTTCAATTCCCCTGCCTCTACCACCCAAGTGGCTGGGATTAACATGCATACACCACTGTGACCAGCTATGTGGACTTATTTTTGGATATTAAAGCAACTTTGCATTCTTAAATTAGATTCTGCTCAAACATTATATTACCTTTTTAATGTACTTTAGTATAAGATTTGTCAAATTTTTAATTTTTAATAGGGTTTTATGTCTCTCCATATTGTCTTATATGTTTCCTTTTTTAGTTTTTTTTATTTTTAAATTTAACTGATGCATAAAATTTGTACATCTCTGTGGGGTACCATGTGATGTTTCACACTGTTTCCTTTACTTGACTTTATTTCACATTATGGTAGGCTCATTAAAATGATGTGAGAATTATTCCATTTTTTTCTTGTTTTGTGTTTGCTTTTGGATCTCTGTAAAAGTTTATGTAAGGTTGATATTATTGGTATTATAGTTGACATAAATGAGCAGGAGTTTTTTTTTTGTAGAAAATGTTTAAAATTATAAATCTAACTTTTTACTACATAGGACTATTGAAATATTCTATCCCTGCATAAGGTTTTCTTTGTCTGTTTATAATTTGTCCATATTTTATCAAATCATACAATTTTGGGGTTTAAATAGTTCAAGATATTTTATTATTAAAGTTTTATAGCTGTGATTTGAGTAATATTCCCCTTTTCAATTCTTATATTGGAAATATTTGAATACTCTCTTTTCATGTGTTAAAGCTTTATAGGCACTTAACATTTTATTAATCTTTGCAAATACCATTTCTGATGTACTATACAGCTAGTTTCTTTTTCATTAATTATGTTCTTTCATTTTCTTTTATTTGGATATGAATCACCATTCTTTTTCTGGCTTCTTAGAATCAAATCATAGATAATTGATTTCAACGTTTCTTTTCTATTAAGATTTATATTTAGCACTGTATATTTCTTCATAAGTATGTACTTAGCTGGACCCAATTGTTTGTATCTCCTTTAACGAGAAATAGTTTGTGTATCACAAGTTGTACCCAGTTAAAGCTCACAATTTAGTGAGTTTTGGCAAATTTGTATACCTGTATAACCACCACCAAAAACAAACATAGAACATTTTTTTTTATCACCTACAACACTTTCCTATTCTTTCCCAGACGATTCTGCCAATTCTGTCTCCAAGAAACCAAAAATCTGATTCTTGCAATATAGATTGGGATTTTCTAGTTGTTAGGCTTTCATGTAAATGGAATTATACAGGTTTTATTTTTCTGATTCTACCTTCTTTCAGTCACCAGTTTTGAGTTTAATTCTTGCAGTGTATGTCAGTATTTCATTCTCTTTTACTGCTAAGTAGCATCCCATCACAATAACACCACAATTTTTTTTATTGGTTCAAGCTATTTTTTATAGACAGTTTCTGTTTTAAATACACGACAACAGATTTATTTACCCATTGGTAGAAATTTCGGTTGTTTTCAGTTTGGGGTTTATGAATAAATCTTCCATGAACATACATGTACAATTTTGTGGATAGAGCTTTCATTTATATTGCATACATTTCTAGGTTTGGAACTGCTGGTTCATATTGCAAACATACACATAATTTTATTAAGACCCTGCCACGTTGTTTAAGTGTCTATACCATTTTGCAAAGCAGCAGTGAAACATAAATTTTCCAATTACTCCTAGTCTTGACCACGTATGGTATCATCATCTTAGAATTTTTAGCATTTCTAATGTGTACAGTAGTGCTTCACAGGGGCTTTAATTTGCATTTCCCTGATGATGGCTTTCAACATTTTTCATGTAATTGATGGTGATTTCTCTCTATTTTATTAAGTAAATGTTTAAATCTTTTGCTCACTCCAAGACTTAGGTGATCAGGCCCACATTCCTGCTACCATAAGCTGCACCTCTCAAACTTCAGCACACCAGCAAGGAAAGAAGCTGCTTTTACCTTTCACAGCAAAGAGACTGATCCCCGCAGCCTGGGGTGGGTGGTAGAAGTCATGCCTGGTGTTCTGTAGTGCCAGCAGAACAGGAGAAGGATCCCATTTCTCTGAAGAGAGTTTGAGGTGGCAGTAGTGGACTGGATGGGTTAGGAGGTCCAGTTGTACAACTACGAAGCCTACATAAGAAAAAATACAAGACAAATACATAGGAACCCGTTCCTCCATTGTCTGAGTATGTTCCTCCACCAAATCCAAACCCTTGATGATCTAGTGACTGCTAATCCATTTGACGACAACTATAACACTCTTTCCTACACCACAACCTTCATCACATCAGTGTCTCAGCCCTGATGTGCCTTTGGAAGCTAAATGGCATTCAGAATGTCACCTCATGTTGCCCCCCAAGAATTTCTTCCCCATATTGTGATCCTTACTCAGGAATCAGCCACATCCATTTCCCCAGAATCCTATGGGCATGGGTTTTAATCCACCTCATGCTGTAAACTTTTGGTCACACAATAATTCAAGTTTGGGAAATCCATTTTATAAAAATGTACTAAGAATGTTAACATGCCTAATCGATATTGAGACAAAATCCTCTGAAAGCCTCAGGTTCCTCCACAGAATGCTAGCCAAGAATCAATTCTGATTTGGCATCTAATTTTATTCCTGGGAATAATTCAAAATTTACTTCTCCATTAGAGTCTAATCATTCTTTGTTCTATCCCCAAATACTTTTGGTCAGGCAAAAGCACCACCTCCCAAAACAAGACTTTAGTCAAGGAGGAACCCAAAACACCAATCAAAATTCACCTGATCATCCCCCTCACTTAAATATGGAGGATACAGTGACTCAGAGTAATATTGAATTTTAAAAAAATGTTAAAACAATTCAGTAAATCAAGAAAACAGCCATTTGAGTAGCACTTAAGCTACAAATAACAGCCTTGTAAATGGGACCCAGAACAAGCCAGGACACCTAGAGGAGCAGTAGATGCTTGTACCACCAAAAACTGCTATAAGTGCTGTCTCCATCTAAACTCATGAGCATTCATTCATGTATCCTTGTGGAATTTGTACAAATGGAGTGGCTGATGATCAGGATGCCATCTTATGTGAGGCCTCTCCTCAGAAGTGGTTTCAGAAGACCTGTACTGGAATAACTGAAAGAGTGTATGGCCTCCTACCTGAAGAAGCAGTCTGGGGCTGTGACACCCGTGTGGAAGATGAAGATGTCCAGTTAATGCCCACTAGAGAAACTTTTGGACCACCTTCAGTGGTCAGTAATGCTTAGTCACAGGCATTAACTAAAAGCAAAGTTTTACATCTGTGTATTACAGAGGTTCAGTGATACAGGATTTAATATCTTATATTTTTTGAATGTACACACAAAAACATTACCTTTCAGTTTTTATTATTATTTCACATCATTACTAGTGCCACTTTTGTTTTGTCTTTGCTCTCTTAAATTGAATGATATATATATAGGGGTAAAGAAAAAAAGAATGGGGTCAGTAGTTTTGTGTTTGAAGTGTCCTTAATATACTAGCTTTGCTGTAGACAACTGTCGGGGTTAACAGCACCCTGAAAGAGTAGATTCCTGCTTGGAGGTGTGAACCTACTAGGGAAATTAAAGTCTGAAAGTAATCAATAAGGAAAAAAAGGAAAAAAGATATAAAATAGTTCTCAAAGCAGGGGCCTGGTGAGTTTTACAGACCTGGCAGGGACTGGAGTTGAACAAGGAAAAAGGTCCAGAATCTTTATTTAAAGGGAAATACATCAAAAGTTTTCAGTGTGGCAGGATTCTTGGGGAATACAGGATAAAGAAGGGAAAAACAAGTTGTTTGGGGCTAGGGAGGTTATGCCCACCTTTAGGAGCTGCATTTGAATCTAGGGCTGTGAGCTAAGGTAGGGTGTTAGCTTTAATCTGAGCAATCTGCAGTCAGTGGATTCACACCAAGAAAAGCAACCCGTCTGCCTTTTGATGACTCAGATAAACCCGTAATTTAGAATGGCCTCCAATAGATAACACCCCTGACTCGTGGGTTATGGTAACAATGGTTGCCTATATTACTCTTCAAGGACTTGCAGTCCACTTTTCCTGAAAATTCTGCTTCTTCACTTGGGTTGCAGATGTCTGATGAGTGGCTGAACAAGCAAAAAACACTTAGCCTCTCTGTCTTCATTCTGTTCCTGTCTCTTTTGTTGCCTTAATATTTGGGTCAGATTCTATTCAGAATTGGACATAGACATCTTGATTGTCTAAGGTATGTTCTGTCCAAAATTAAACACAGGCTTATTCAACATAGACTTGCCTAGCCTTTTCCTCTCCCCACTTCAAGGCTAAAGACACCAACCAACCACCGTGACCAGAAACACCAAACAGTGAAAAGAGATGGCACCCACATTCCTGGAAGATCTTCACCTATTCCCAGGACAGACACAGCTATCCCTCCCCTTTCTTAGCCTATCCCTGTCATTATGCGTGTCCTATATCTGTAACCCATCGGCCCCCTGGAGCCGAGAAGTTCACTCATGAGCAGAGCTCCCTCTTTGCATTATTTGGCCCCTGAATGAAGTCTTCCTTTCTCCCTGGCAACACTCGTCTCTCAAACACTAGACTGTTTCATGGGAGGAGCTTCCAAACCTGTGTTCAGTAACAGTTAACCAGCAAAATAAGGAAGACACGTGCTTGTCTTTTTTTATTCTTTTACTTTCAACTTACCTATGCCCTTATATTTAAAGTGTACCTCTTTTTTTCTTATTACACACAAAGAGCACAATTTTTCATATCTCTGGTTGTATCCATAGTATATTCACACCAATTCATGTCTTCATACCCGTACTTAGATAATAATGATCATCAAATTACACCATCATTAATTACCCCATGCTCCCTCCTTTCCCCTCCCACCCCTTTGACCTATCTAGAGTTTATCAATTCCTCCCATGCTCCCGCTCCCTATCCCACTATGAATCAGCCTCCTTATATCAAAGAAAACATTTGGCATTTGTTTTTTGGGGATTGACTAACTTCACTCAGCATTATCTTCTCTAACTCCATCCATTTACCTGCAAATGCCAAGATTTTATTCTCTTTTATTGCTGAGTAAAATTCCATTGTGTATATACGCCACATTTTTTTTTATCAGTTCATCTACTGAAGGGCATCTAGGTTGGCTCCACAGTTTAGCTATTGTGGATTGTGCTGCTATAAACATTGATGTGGCTGTGTCCCTGTATTATGCTGTTTTTAAATCCTTTGGGTATAGTCCTTTGGGTATAGAATAAGGAGAAGGACAGCTGGGTCAAATGATGGTTCCATTCCCAATTTTCCAAGGAATCTCCATACTGCCTTCCATATTGGCTGCACGAATTTGCAATCCCACCAGCAGTGTATGAGTGTGCCTTTTCCCCACATCCTCACCAACACTTACTGTTGTTTGTATGCATAATAGCTGCCATTCTGACTGGAGTGAGATGAAATCTTAGAGTGGTTTTGATTTGCATTTCTCTAATTGCTAGTGATGATGAACATTTTTTCATGTATTTGTTGATTGATTGTTTAAGTGTACCTCTTTTTGTCAGGTTGATGGTGGTGAGTTAGGAACAAAGCTGCTTGGTGCGAAAGAAACAGGTCAGGCACTGACAGAACCCCATGTCAATCAGCAGTGTCTGCTGGCCAATCCTGGATCTTAGCCAGCTCCCCCAACCAACTCCAGTGGGACAAGGAACTCCTTTTCTTGTCTCGAGCCCTCCCTTCCTGCCCTAAGCCCAATAAAAATTCCGGTCCCCTTGAGCCACTTTGTGCTTCTTCTCAGACTCTCTTCTTACTCTGCTGGTCTGAGAGTTCTGCCCAGGATCGAAATCTCAATAAAGCCTCCTTCAAAGGCCTTTTAAAATCTGCTTCCTTTTTGTTGCTGCCGCTGCCTGACCTTACCCCTTTAAGCATCATAAACTTTGAAAATCTTTATTTTATAATTGGAGTGTTTAATTCACTTGTGTTTAATATAACTCTTAATACAGCTGGATTTAACTCTGCCGACTTGGTCTCTATTTGTTTTACCTATTTTTTTCTTGGATTAATCAAATAATTTTCAATTCTTCAATTTTTTTGCACATTCATTTATTATTTTATATACATTTACTATTATATGGTTACCCTACAGCAGTGATTCTCAAGGTAATTTTCATAGTAATCTGAAAATCATATTTGCCTTTTCCACTCATTTTTTCTCATAAATGTATTTTCTAGAATCTACAGCCATATTGACTGCAAACCCCCATTTGTCTTGATGGGGTGAAAGCAAAACCCACTTAATCAGACCCTTAGAAACTGTAATATCAAGGTTTAAAAATTGGAATAATATAAATGCAATCAGACCATCATGATCTCCACATGGGAAAAATGTTTAGTTGTATCAGAATCCTCTCATGAGCATATGAAAATCTTTCCCAACTCTCTTCAATGAACCTCCTATATGAAGCCTCCCTAATAGGCACTACTGCTTGGCTGCCTCACATTGAATGAGACCACAGGCCAAGGGAGGTGTGTAAGCCCTTCATGTCTCTACCTCCCAACGTTCAAGGCTTCTTACAGTTCTCAACCAAAACATAACATTTTTTTTCCCATGACAAAGGCACAGGAGGTCTGCATGAGTTTACAAAGGGCCAGACTCAGGATAGAATAATATATATCATATGTGTAATCAGGTACCTAAAACAAGCTTGTCATGGAATCACTAAGAGCAATTTATTCAGACCCTGATACACACTATTGACTCCCTCATTCAACTGTTTACATTGTCTTCCTTTCCAGAAAGAACATTCTGGAAATGTCCAGATTCAATGTCCAGATTCCCATGCAAAATGGAATGTTTATTTTTTCCGTTCCTGTTAATACAATTGTGCACAGGTATGCTTTTACATACCAGATCATTTATGAAAATATCATGCAAGGAAGGCTTTCTTTGTGGACATGAGCAGTTTATTGTGCTATTTTCCCTTTCTTATCATGACCTATGTACAGGTGATGTTTCTCAGTTGTACTGAGGAAGAGGACAAAAATCTCCCTGAAGAATGTATAGAATGCAGGTATATCTCAACTACTATCATTGAAATATCTCAACTTCAATCATTGAAATGCACTTTATTTCCCAAATGTGATTTTAAAAATGTTTTTAGTTGTACATGGACACAATACCTTTAATTTTAATTAATATTTTACTGAGGATCAAACCTCACATATGTGAGGCAAGTGCTCCATCACTGAGTTACAACCCCAAATCCCAGAAGGGATTTTTATGGAAAACTTATTCTCCAGCAAGAATGTTGAATGGTGGAACGAATTGCAGAACCTCTGCACCATGGAATACCACAAAGCAATAAAAAAGAATGAGTGGTTGCCACATGCATCAACTGGAATGATTGTAAGCATATTATGCTGAGTGAAAAAAATCAAATCACTTTCAAATGGCAACTATCGCATGATCAGAATTGACTGGCCTTTGTTGGATTCTAGAATAATAAATCCTTGGAATTTTCCAAATAATACAACTGCCATTGTCTATCATAACTGTTTATGCAAACAGGTGGAATCTAATGCAAGAGAGGGAGGTTGTTCATCATAAATACCATTCATGTGAGTAGATGGTTAGAGCTTTGAGCCAGCCCAACCTCAAGGGAGGTGAGGAAGATGGAATCTCTGTCATGGAGTCTCTATTGATTTTAATCAGTCACATCTACATAATGGACACTGAATCTCAGTGGAGAGTCCTGCATGGTGAATACTATGATGGGCCAGTAGAAAGATGTGCTGGAGTCCACAGGGAGAAGGTCCTTGTTAAGATGCTCCTACACCTCCACCTGGATGTCTCTTCATTTGGTTTGCCCTGGTTTGTACCCTTTAGAGCAAAACTTTAGTCATCAGTATTCCATAAGTTCTGTGGATAATTTGGGTGAAGTGCATGAATGACAGGGTCACAAAATTCCCCCAATTAGTAGCCAGGTGGTCAGAAGTGTGGGGCTCCCAGGGATCCCTATAAAACAGCCAGCATCTGAAGTAAAGGCATCCTGGCTGGGGACCCTGCCCTTGGACTTTGGAACCTAAGCTCACTGTGGTGCATACTACCAGAGTTGCGATGCTGTACACAAGTTGGTATTGATACACTCACACACTATATCATTACATAATCACAGAGATGCCAGACAGATTAGCAATTACCAATGTTAAGAAAGAAGTATGGGATTATGAAGGCAGATCTGTGCTTCAAACTGGAGTTCTGTATGTCTGCTGCAGGGTGGTTATGTGAACCCACACATCTGAGAAAATGCAATAGAACTTGCACATACTTTGTACCAATTTAGGGTTTCTAGTTGGGATATTCTTCCATGAATATGTAAGATAAAACTTTCAAAAACATGGAAGTGTACAAGGACCCTCTATTACTGTCATCACAACTTCCTGTGAATGTGCAATTATCTCAAAGTAAGTTTTTTTAAAAAAATTAAATACTAACACACATGACCACAAAAAATAGTTGAGTCATGATTATATATAAGAGCATTTGTTAAGAAGGTCTCACTTCCTGTTAATATCATTCATAGGTAGGCTTTGTTGAATTTGGCTTTGTTGTTAATTCTATAAAATAGACTCTCTTTACAAGAGCATATACTAGTGAATATCAAGTAGAAATAAGGACACCTGGAAATATAATTCACAGATAAAGGCACCTAATACATCACCATTAATTTTCAAGTGAATGTGCTTTAAACATCAACATTACCTTTGTCTAATATTTATAAGCAGCATAATCTGCTGGTAGAGGAATAGGTGGCTTGGATTTCTGCTGTGTTCCAAGGGACTCGAACCACTGGTGCAATTTTAATAAGACCTACTTCTAGCCAGACATGGTGGCACACACTTGTAGTCCCAGTTGCTCAGGAGAATTAGTAGGTCTTATAGGTTTGAGGCCATCCTGGGGAACATAGAGCAAACCTGTCTCAGAATTTATAAGGCTGTGTATGTAGTCAGTGGGAGATGTTCAGCTAGTGTGTGCAAAGTCCTTGGTAGAGGAAAAAAAAAGAAAAATGGAAATCTACTTCCAAGAGGAATGGGGGAAAGTGAAGATGTCTTCAAAGAGTACATGGTCTCAGTCAGAATGGAGAAGAAACTTTTAGTGACACACTGCACTGCATGGTGACAACATTTAATAATTGACTATCTCAAAATTTCTAGAAAATAGGTCTCTAAATATTCTCACCAAAAAGACAAAATGGTGGTGAGGTGACATTATGTAAGTCGACTGATTGACTCTACAATGGACATGTATGTCAGTAATTACACAGTTCCTCATAAAATACCTAAGTTGTTATCAATGTAAAATAAGTAAATAAACCATAGAATAAATGATCTAATTCGCCAGTAGTAAGATACTCAAATCATAAATATACTTAGCTGAATTTTGGCAATTGTCTCATTTTACAAACTGAAATAAAAAATCAGAAACAATCCAAATATGTCACAATACAGTAAGTGCTGAATTATAGTTAAATCCTATGTAGGGTACGCGGATTTAACACATATGCAAGAAAAACTGCAAAGGTTTTGGTATGGTGTGATTAGAGGTATTTTTATTTTTTCTTTAAAATCATCTCCAAGGCCAAAGATGTTGAGTTTTATATAACAGAAATAGCCTTTTCTTGGGCTTGCTGCACACATCTGTATCAGAAAAAGCTGAAAATATATAACACGGATTAAGAAATCTCTCAGGGGAAAAATCTGGAATCCTGAAACTCTACTTCCAACAACAACTTTGGAAAACCTTTTAACAATTTCTGAGTTAACACACACACCGACCATTTGACCCAGCATTCTCAAACCCAGATGGTTTTCCCCAGGGCAATGAAAGCATATATGCATATGAAGACTTGTACAAAAATGATCACAGCAATTTAGTTTTTAAGGGACAAAAACTGGAGAAATACAAATGTCCACCCGCAGATGAATGGAGAACCAACTGTCACTTGTATAAGTGACAAGTGACATATGAAACTAAAAATAATTACACTGAATGAATAAGCCCTACAAGAAAGTACATATTAAATAGGTACAGGGACAGAATTATCCACCAGGGACACAGGCCAGATGAGTGGTTGCAAAGGATAGGAGGACGGGAAGTTATTACAAGTGGCCACAGGAACCTAAGTGGATACAAGCATGTGTTCATTTTCATTATTCAGGTGATGGTTTCCAAGATGTTTATTTTTTGTTATTTTTATCCTTTAAACATGTTCAGTACATTGTATGTTAATTATGCCTCAAACTGTCTAAAAATAAACTAGCTCATTTAACCCATACTTACACACCATCCCCACAGCCCAACCCATTTAACATGTTTATATACTGAAGTGTATAACTCAAAAGAGTGTATAAACTCAAAAGAGTGGTCTCAAATAAATAAGATTTTTTAAAAACAAAGCAAAAATAAAACCCCAAGTGAGACAAGGGAGGGTTCTGACCTCCTAAACCAGGGCTCATTTCCTACAAGGTTTGCTTTAGAAAGAGAATCCCTAAGATCCCAGATAACATATCCCCTTCCACTCAGCATATCAATGGGTATGCACACCTATATGAACACACATCTGCACACTCACACAACAGACACACACACACACACACACACAAATATACTGTGGGGGACCAAGTGGTATGTAGCAGTGAAACTGGACCCTAGGAAGTGACAAGGGAAAAGGAGGAAGACTCTGGAGGCAGCACCTTCATGGGAGATGAGCAGCTCCTATCCAGGCACCATATCCCAAACCCATAGCAGGGAAGGAAGAGAGATACCAGGATTTCAGGACTTGGACATCCCTAAGGAAAACCAGGGTATGCCTGGTCTGGGGTCCTGGGCCCACCAGCATGGGCACCTTTCTATAGGAAAAGCTGCCTAGAGTGAAGGTGATTTAGGATGGAAGCCACAGTTTCCTTCCTGACAAAATGTGGAGGTTGCAATTAGTCACTGCAAGGTCCCAAGGCTCACCAACCTCTATCCAAGGACACAGGTCCTTGGATAATTCTTTCTGCCTCTGGACATCCTTCTGAGCCAGACAACTGTTTGGTGGTTTGGAGACAAAGAACTGGGGAAGGATACGATGTGGCAGAGCACTAACCCACTCATCCTTGAAAAAGTCAAAGACCACCTTGTTGGGCCTCAGCATCTGATGTGGAAGTCGAACCAGACCCTGGCAGTGGCTCTGGTGGAGAAGCCTTGTGAGTAGGGGAAAGGGGAGCTTCTGAGGTCCCTCCTAATGCCCCTGGATCAGTTGTCCTGCTCCTCTATGGCCCTGGCACCTGGTAAGCTAAGGCCTTGAAGTCACTCAAGCAAAGACTTGAGTGGGATCTAGCCCTGCACAGCCCTGGGCTGTGTGTGCCAGAAGGAGAATCAACTGTTCAGGAATTCAAAGTCCAAACTAACGGAGGGAGAAAGGAAGTTACAAGGGCAACCTGTGGGACTGGAGAGGGCCAGGAAGAAGAGGGATGAAGGGACAGATTCTAAGGCCTCCTCAACTATATTATTGACCCACCACTATGTGAAAATGCTACCCCAAACTTAGAGGATGCAACAGCAAACATTCGTGGTCTCACAGTTTCTGTGGACCAGGAATCCAGAAGGGTGCAGCTGGAGGCTCCTGCCATGTCTCTCAGGAGGCCAGCGCTGTGGTCTCAGCTGAGGTCCTGATATGGCAAGATCAGCTTCCAAGTTGAGTCACAAGATTACTGGCAGAACTCAGGTAGGACAGAGGCCACATTTCTCCTCATCTGTTGCCCTCTCTGTCCTAAAACTCATGACCTTCTCCTTTGGGTGCCACATGAGATAAGAGCAACTTGCTCAGAAACCAGGAACAAAGGGAGCCAGAGTGAGGGAGACCCAGAAAGGAATAAACTGAGGAGGAAAGAGCTTGTAGCTATATTTTATAAGCAAATCACGGAAGTGCACACCAGGGGTGAGGGTAGCTGAGAGCTGCTAAGCAGAAGGCCCAGTTTAGGCACTTATCTCTGAATTTCAATGTAACAGAAGATTCGGAGGGCTACAGAGCATGAAGATAGCTGAATTAATTGATTTCAACCCTCCCACGATGCAGCCAAGGAAAGAAGGACAAAAAGGGAAGCAACCTTCTGAAGGTCATAAGGCAGGAAAACAGACCTACTTTTAGATGTATCCTATGCCACATCCTACACCATCCTTAATTTTATCTCTCATTTTGTGTATTACATACATGTGACAGCAGCCCATAGTGTTATCTCACACATGCCTGAAGACATCACTAGGAAGCAGATGCTAGGATAAACCCCACTGTGCAGGGGGAGATTGGGGAAGGTCTAAAGATATGATGCCTTGTCCAGGGTCACATAAAAGGTCAGGAGGAGGAGCTGGGTGTAAATCCATCTGGATATCCTCACAGCTGAGACCCTAGTCACATCGAGGCATGTCACAGGGATGTGGGGAACAGTGTTGGGGTTGCTGTGTACACATAGGGAAATGTCATGGTGTGGGAGGAAAGCAGACAGTAACTCAGAGAGACATATGTGGACTTATCTGGAGGAGGTGTCAGGTTGGGACATCCAGGACATGACTTCCCTTCCCTGGTGATAAATCCAAACAACTCGGAACCCCATGACCAGGCACCCACATTCTAGCAACACCCTCCTTCCCAGCTCATTTGTTGAAAGACATTTCACAAGTAAAAATGTTCTGCTGATTACTATTCCCTAGAGGTCAAGGCTCTAGGAGGCCCCATAGCCAGAGCTCCCTCTGTGGCTACACAGCCCCTTCTCCAAGCCCAGCCTCAGGATGCCCTGTAGGCACAACATGCTGGAAAGAATGGGATATTGGCTGCGCTCCCATTCCAGTACCTCTGTCCATATGGAAGGAGAAGCCCAAGGCAAACAACAGAGAGCCCAGGTCAAGTAAACCCAAGACAGATCACCACCATGAGCACCCCTGCACCACCTTCCTCTTGAATTTGCGGGGAATAAGGACCTAGGCAGAAGCAGGTGGTGGGACATTGTCAGCCTGGTGTCCTGTTATAGCCATCCCCAGGACAGGGCTGGATGTGGGGAATGTGTGTGTCCGGGATTCATTCTGGTCTCCCAGTGACATCTGTCCTCCCAGGGTAGAAAACTGGCAGACTCAGGTCTGTCACAGAGAATCAGAGGCATTTTGGGGTTCTGTGTACACAAAAGAGATATATATTGAGGCATGAGGAGAATAGGCAGTAGCCCGGAGGGACATATGTAGTCTCATTAGAAGTGGGAAACAGGTTATGGACCCTAAGACATGACTTAACTTCAATGGTGAAAGATGCAAGCAGAACTGGGAACCCCAGTACTCAGGCACCCACATTCTAGCAACAGCCACCACCCCAGGTCACTTGGTGAGACATGTTTGTCAAAGAAGGATGTTAGTTACCTCTTAGGTTCTAGAGGCCAAAGCTGTAGGGCACCCACAACCCAGTAGTCTCTGTAGCTGCATCCCCCGCTACCCCAGGCCTCAGATTCAGGATACCCCTCAGGCAGAACATAGGGAAAAGCATGCTACACTGGTTCACTTGCTATACAAGAAACATCAGAGTTTTCATAAGAAAAAATAGTTAAGAAAGCAACATGTTCTACTGTATCCTGACTTCCCATGGTCATGGCTTCAGGGGGCCCTAAAATGAGAGGTGAACTTTGGCTGTATTCTAACTCTCAAAGACCACAGACTTAGAATGACCGAGACAGATTCCTACAAAGGGTGCTATGTTGAATCTGACTGTGCTGCAGGAACATCAGGGTATTTATGAGGAGTTGAAAATGTGTGATACCAGTCAGCCAAGGACAGGTGCATCCAGGCCAGTCCACACTGAGTCTCCTGTGCAGCCCCATGCCCTTCCTTCTGAGTGTAGGTAACAGAAACCTAAGGCAGGAGTAGGTGATGGGAGATTGTGACCTGGTGTCTTATCATGGGGGACAGGGCTACCAGGTGGGGAAAGGGTGTGCACAGTGTAAATCCTGGGCCCCCAATGTCATCTCCTGTCCTCCCATAATAGAAGGCTATATGACAAAGGTCTGTATGAGGTGTGGGGAGCAGAGTTCACCAGGGGCAGAATCAGCCTCAACAATAGCCAGGCAGGGTCTTGGGCTTCCTGCCAACTGCCAGGCACTGTCTTTACATACTCTATGCAGGTTGCACTGAGGAGCTGTAGAGTGAAAGACTCAGCTGAGTATCCACTGAAGAGGAGCCAGGGTCTGTCACCGCCAACAGGCACCAGCTCAGCCTCAGGGTGAGTGAGGGTACAGAGAGAACTCCACAGACAGGGCCTAGAGAAGAACAGAGAGGGACATGGAGCACAAAGGACACCTCAACCACCCCCCTGAACATCTTAGGAGATGGTAAGGCCACAGTCCTGCACCCCAAGGAATCTGGGCCTCAACTCCTCATCCATCCCCATACCCTCTGCCCAGCCTAGGCCTTGACCAGATGCACTCACACTGTCCACATGGAGGCAGAAACATCAGGAAAGCCACATTGTCATACTTTCACTCTACTTCTGTGCATTCTAGATTTCATCTCATTCTCACTCCTGGGTCCAGGTGTCCCTATGGCAATGGCCTAATTGTCCTTCCACACTCTCTCCAACTCTCAAACATCCAGCCTTTCAGGGCTCTGTGATGACAGTGTGGGTGTCCTCCTATAGAGACCCTGTTGCTAAAGATAAACTTCCATTTAGTCATCTAAAATTTGGGAGGTTTTTCAGTCACTCATGGGGTCATTCTCCAAATGTAGGGAGTTGCCACCTCTCTTTAGGCCTCTCATGCTGTGGCCCAGCCACATTCCTTGAGGTCACTCTCCCTCCTTGGATCCTATCTGGATCATTATCCAGCAGCACAAATTCAAACATGCCAGACTCACATGTGCAACACTGAGGGCACTGATTCCGAGTCCTGCTGGAGTATCTAGAGCCCACTGAGGCAGAGCCTGAAGTGAGGAAGATGGGGGCCAATGAGCATGTGGGGATGGGCTATGGCTGGGCAGAAACAATGAAAAGCAGTTTGGCTTTTCATTGGCTGCATGCAGTCTGTGAACCCTTCCCAGAGGTGGCTGTGTGTGGAGCTTTCTCTGAGAGGCAGTGGGAAGTATTTTGTCCCTGGAAGGAATATCGACCATTGGGTGCCCTTTTCTTGCAGCTGCAGGCCACCACTTCCAGCACTTGTGGCAGCTCCAGCTCCATTACCACCTAGAGCACCCGAGGGAGAGTCAGGGCCAGAAACCCTTTCAACAGCACACCAGGGCTGGAGCTCCTAGTGGCTCCACAGCTAGTTCCAGTCCCTGATCTAAATCTTGGACCTGTTTGCTCATATCTCAGAGTGACTCTTCACATTTCTTACCATTTCAATTGTGTTTTTTTTATTTTAGAAGTTTATATTATGATTAATTTTATATAAAATTCAGTAAGTGCAGTGAAGTGCAGTTTCAATGTTGTGCAGCCATCACCACTGTCTAGGTCCACAACATTTTCCTCATCTTCTGCCCATAAGCAGTCCCTCCTCCATCCCTTCCTCTAGTCCCAGGTGACCTATTCTGGATTTCTTTTAACCTCAGTACAGTCTGATTTTTGTTTGTCCACATCATATTGAAGGAACTGATTACACGTAGTTTTTGTTCGAAGAGGAAATCCCAGACATCAAAACTCACAGTAAACACTTTCATAACATTGGGGTTGGAATTGCTTTTCTGTGACACAAGTTTCAGAAGTCACAAGAAAAATTACTATCCCTCCTAGGGATATCCTAGGGATACTAGGGCTACTCCAACCTCATGACTCAATTTTCTTACTAGGACAAAGGAGAAACTCTTGCTTTTGAAAAGGGAATCATCACATTGGTCAGAAATGTCAGAGACATTCCACCTCCCAACAAACCCACACAAAAGTACAGTTGCTTATGTGGCATTTGTCTCCATCAGACTGACTGGGTACGACCACCACTGATGAGAATGTGGGCAAGGCAGATGCCCTGGCAGATCCCCTGGGAGATGTGGCCAAGGACTCTCCTCTCTCGCAGAACTCGTTGTCTTTTTCTTTTAGAACTCTTTGTTCTAAAAGTGTGCACCTTTACCTACCATGGCTAATGCCAAGAATTATTCCATCTGTGGAATTGCACCATTTTTCAAGATTTCTTTGCAAGACTCTCCTTCATAGCACAAGTTGGAACAGCAAGAAACTGGAGCCCTCACTAACATTCAGAAAGAACTTGGATAAATCTGCTACAGAAAATACTGTAAAACTGGTGCGGTGGGTCTGTCTGTGCCCACAGGGAAAGATGTCCAGGAAATTGTTTCCTGAAAAACAAAACAACAACAACAACAAAAAAATGATGTATTCATGATGCTATACTGAGCTTACAACTTTTTAAAATAACATTTATATGATATAAACATGCATACATAATATGTAAATGAATCTGTGTGAGAATGTGAGACAGAGAGACTTATAAGACAGGCCTGAGTAATGATCATCAATGATGCTCTCACGGGCATGAAGTGAAAAGCTTTTATTTCTTCATTAATTGGTATGTAAATATTTTAGAATAAAATATCTTGATTATATAAAAATATATCTATGAATTATCTATTTCCACTCATATACACTGTACATTCTCTGGCTTTTATTATTAAGAACACTTACTTATAGTTAGGTAATATTTTTCCAAGAATGAAATGCAAAATTCAACATGAATGAAAAAATCTTATGAAGGACACAATCTTCCTATCAAAAAACAGTGTTCTCCCCGATGAGTTACTCATCATTCTTGTTCTACCTTTCCTGTGCATTTATTATTATTATCAACATGATCATCATCATTATTGTAGTAATACATAATAGTTGGGATCATTTTGACAAAATCATACATCCCATTTTCCATTGTTCTCCCATCTTCCCTACTCTATTCTTCCTGTCCTCCACTGATCTTCCTTATGTTCCTTTGTTTATTTTTTTATTAGTACTTTCTACATATTCACAAAGGTGAAATTCCCTTTGGTTTCTTTATATATATGATTTTGTTAAATTCAATTCACATTTCTACCCCTTTACCATTCCTTCCCACCATTCTCTACCTCTATTCCTCTGATTGTCTCTATATATTTATGATATTCAATTTTCCCACCACTACCTCCTTCTTTCACTCATTTTGCTCTAGCTTCCATATATGAGAGAAAACACTTAAGTCTTGATTTTTCTGAGTCTGGCTTATTTCACTTAGCTTTATGTTCTCCATCTCCATCCATTTACATCCAATGCCATGATTTCACTCTTCCATATGACTGAGTAAAGTTCTATTGTGTATAATATACTACATTTCATTAATTCATTCCTCTACTTATGGGTATCTGGGTTAATTTTTTAATTTGGGTGTTGTGAATTTTGCTGCTGTAGTCATTGAAGTGGTTTTATCACTATATAGTATGCCCATTTTAGTTATTTTGGATAAATATCAAGGAATGGGATAGCTGGCTCATATGGTATTCCCATTTCTAGCTTTTTGAGGAATTTCTAACCTCAGCTCCAGAGAGATTGTACTAATTTGCAGACCCAGCAACAATATATCAGAGTGCCATTCTGATTGGAGTGAGATGAAATCTCAAGTGTAATTTTGTTTTCTATTTCCCTGATTGTTAGAGATGTTTAACATTTTTTCATGTACTTGTTGGCTATTTGTGTTTCTTCTTTTGATAGAAGTCTAATTCTTTTGCCCATTATTTATTTGGCATTGGGTTTTCTGAGTTTTATATATATATATATATATATATATATATATATTTGACATTAATTTCCTGTCAGAGGAATAGCTGGTAAAGATTTTTTTTTCAATTTCTATTTTGTAGGCTCTATCTTTGTGCTTTTAATCATTTCCTTTCTGTGCAAAAACTTCTTAATTTAACGGTATCACACTATTAATTCTTGTTCTTGAACTTCACTGGTCTTACTGAGGAAATCAGTGCTTGCACCTACATGATGGAGTGTTGAACCTGTGTTTTCTTTTAGCAGTTGCAAGGTTTCTGATGCATTTTGATTTGACTTTTGTATAGGATGAGAGAAAGAGATCTGTGCATTCTTAGTGGCTAAGTTGGGATCAGGTCAGGATCTGCCCAGTCCAACCGTCATCCCTTGTGCATTTGTGAGGTTGAAATTACACAATGGACACAGTAGCCTCTGCTGTTGAAAACTGCACTGTTTTTCCTCCCATTACAATGCTGAAGGGAACATCTGTCTATAAATCTAACCTTTTGTGGAGGATCCCTAGAAGTAGAGTTTCTAGGTCAAAATGTGTACATGTTTTAATATATTGGCCATTGTTTGCACACCTAAAGTATCCTCATGGAGCTAAAGACTTGATGGCAATGCAGTGACTGTAACAACACAGGCTGGGTAAATTGAGTTTGGATCAGCCAGTACTGGAGACCCACCATGGTCCCTGGGAAGGAACACAGGGATAGGGAATGCCTGAGCCACCTCCTCCAACTCCATAATTCAGCTTCACAGAAAAGTGGCTGGCTCTGCATGAAGGACAGAAGGAAGAATAGGACTTACTTCCCAGCTTGAATGTTCTAACTCCAACCACGGAGCCCCTTCTTACTCAGGGAAGCTCCTCCATGGGAAGGTCGGTGGGTTATAGTGACCACCTTGAATGGAAAGGAGCTGGGTGCAGTTCTTAAGTGCAACAGCAGGACCCACTTTAAATTGATGAGCATGAGAGGCCTTTATAAAGCACATCAGCTGTTCATGAAAACTACCCGTTCAGAGCATTAAGAGTGAAATGAGAGGCACCTCCATATTACTCTAGTAGGGACACACACCCTAGTCTGTGACTTAAAGCATTATGCAAAGTGAAAAAGTTACTCCAAAAATATTATGTGTGATTGGTTCTATAAAAAACCCTCCAGAATATTTCAATTCAAAGACAAAGAAAGTAGAATAGAGTTTTCCTAGGGCTGAAACTTTGAGGATCGAGGTCCATAGTAGGGGTCTCCTAATGTGTAAATGATCTCTTTTCAGACACCTATCAAGACTGAATCATGAAAAACCAGACATGTGTACATACCAATATGAATAAAGACACTGAATCAATAGTCAAATACCTCTCCAAAAAGAAAAATTCCAGGCTTAACTGAGGATTCTATCGTGTACTTAGGGAAGAATTAACACCAAATCTTCTTAAAATCTTACAGAAAATGAAACTGGAAGAAACACTTCCAAACTCATTTTATGAACAAGGAATTACTGAAATGCCAAAGGCAGACATAGTTATTACAAAAACAAGAGCAACAACTTAGGCCAATATCCCTTGTGTCCATAGACACAAATATTCTTAACAAAATACTGGTAAAACCCATTCAACAGCACATTCACTAAATTATCCACTAGGACCAAGTGAGATTTATCTCAGGGATGCAAGAATGCTTCAAAACACACAAACAATGCAATGTAACAAACCATGCTGCAGAATGAAAGATAATATTAGATTATCCCAATAGGTGTAGAAAAAATCATTCTTAAAAAAAGTCAACATTCTTTCATGATGTGTTCTCCAACAGTTAGGTAAAAAAAGAATGCATCACAAAACAATAACGGTCATACAGGATCTGGCACTTCAAACGTTGTACACCAAGGGTGAAAAATGGAAAGCTTTACCTTTAACATCAGGACCAAGGTGAGCTTTCCTGCACTCAGCCACTTTTATTTCATGTAGTGCTGGAGGTCCCAGCCAGAGGAATCAGGCAAGAAAAAGAAATCACACACATACACACACACACACACACACACACGCAGGAGTTGCCTCTGCTGGCAGATTACAAGGCCTGTTTATAGACAATTCTATAACCTCCTGCACTAAAAACTGGTAGAATTAATTAACAAGTCCAGCCAAGGTTCAGGAGAAAAATCCATGTGCAAAACACATTCCTCTACCTTCAATAATCAAATATCCAAAAAAATGAAGATTAATATTACACTTATGGTGGCATAATAAAATAGGAACAAATTGAGCCAAATCTATTCAAAGAAAGCAAACTTACCTGTATAGTAAAAATTATAAAACACTGATGAATGAAACTGAAGACATATATGGATGGAATTATATAGTGTGCTTATGGATTGGAATAATAAATATTATTTGAATGCCTAGGTGACTCAAAGCAACAGATTCAGGGACATCTCTGTGAAACTATCAAAGGAAAATTTACTTAATATGGAAAGTATATCCTTTAATTTACATGGGACCACACAGTAGCATGAATTGTCATCGCCTTCTAAGAAAAAAAAAGGACAATCAAGAGACATTACAGTACTTGATTTCAAGTATATGTAAGAGTCTAGGATCCAAACTGTGAGATTCATACATAAAAACTGATACACAAAAAAGAGAATACCATATGAATATGGAGCACAGGGGAGAAATCAGACACATACCCATGCATACATACTCAGTTACTGAAAAGGCACAAAGAACTGACAATAGGGAAGGTCCCTTCCATGTATGGAACGAGGAAATATGGATATTTACATGCAAAGGAAGGAAGCTGGACAGGTATCTTAAACCATACGTAAACAACAGCTAAAAATGGATTAAAGACAGACAAATCCACATAAATCTCATCTTGACAAAGGTGCCAAAAGCACACATTGGAGAAACGACAGTCTCTGAACCAAATGGTGCAGGGAAAACTGGATAGCCATGTGTAGAAGGATGAAACTAGATCACCTTTCACTCTGCACAAAAATTAACTCAAAGTTGATCAAAGTCCTTGGAATTAGTCCAGAAACAGCAAAACTGCTAGATAGGGAAACAGTGACAACACTCCAACATACTGGCAGGAGCACTGATTTCCTTAATAAGACTCCCAAAATTTTTTTTCAATAAGTGGGATGTCACCTAATTAAAAATCTTCTGCACAACAAAGAAAATAATTGGGAGTGCAAAGAGAGCCTACAGAATAAGAAAAAAATGTTTTTCTAGATACTCTTCCAACAGTCCAAGGAGATTAATAACCACAACATATAAAAAAGATCAAAAACATAGCACTACAAAAACTGATAACCCACTGGATTAATGGGGAAAAGATCTAAAGTGGCATTTTTTGAAAGAAGAAACTCAAATGGCCAACAAATATTTGAAGATGTGTTCAACACTGATATTTCATCTGTCACCAGTCAGAATGATAATCATCAAGAATACAAATAAAGGGCTGGGGATGTGGTGGTAGCATGCTCACCTAGCATGCATGAGGCACTGGGTTCGATTCTCAGCACCACATAAAAACAAAGATATTGTGTCCACCTTAAAAAAAAACTAAAAAATGAATATTAAAAAATACAAATAAGAATAATTGTTGAGGATGTAGTGGTGGGGAGTACACTTACACATTGTTGATGAGACTGCAAATTAGGAGTACCACTATGGAAATCAGTTTAGTGATTCCTCAAAACACTAGAAATGAAATTGGCATATGGCCCAGCTATCCTGCTTCTTGATAGTTATGCAAAAGATCTAAAATCACATACTAGAGTGATATATGCATACCAATGTTTATAGCAGCACTATAATCAAGCTATGGAACCAGCCTAGGTGCCCATTAACAGATGAATGGATAAAGAACATGTGTTATGTATACACAATGGAGTTCTACTTAGCCATAAATAAAAGTGAAATTATGTCATTTGCTGGTAAATGGATGGAAATGGAGAACAACATGCCAAGTGAAAAAAGCCAGGCTCACAAAGTCAAGCGTCAAACGCTTTCTCTCACAAGTGAAAATTATAGAGAAAAAAGGGAAATAAATGGGGGCATCTTGCAAAATTAGAAGGGAGAGCAGTGGAAACAGGACATTAAGGGTGAGAGAGGCTGGGAAGCAACGGGTAAGAACTGGGGAATAAACTTGACCAAATTATGCTGTGTGCATGTATGAACATATCATAATACATTCTAATTTCATATATATAACTATCATGCATCAATTAAAAGAAAATAAATGAGACTTGGCAGATGGTGGAAGGCAGCAAGGCAGCAATTCCGGATCTCCTCATAGCACAGAAAGGAGGCATGCCAGAAAAGCACACCTGACTGATGGGTGACCAAATAAATGTTCTAGACTCAATATTACAAAGTGTGAGACCTGGAGGGATTTGAAGAACAGTTACCAGAGTGGAAGGTAAGCACACAGTTGCCTAATTTGTAACCCAGACCAGGATGGGAAAAGGGGAAAGGGAGCGAGAGAAGGAGGGAGGGAGGGAGGGAGGGAGGGGGAGAGAGGGAGAGGGAGAGGGAGGGAGGGAGAGAGAGAGAGAGAGAGAGAGGGAGGGAGAGAATGAATCACTTAAAGTCACTAAAAACATTTGGAAGGCCAAATACAATTTAAAATGTGATGGTTAACCACAGGGCTCAACAAGTTAAAACCAAATTGTGAAAGGAAAGCTGAGCCAGGGGTTCATGGCCATCTCATTACAAGACATCTTTCCATGTCCAGACAGCTGCAAACTAACCAGAGGGACGTCCCTGCATTGGGACTTCTTAGGAATTCATCATTCATTCAGCCCCACACCACTGAAACCCCACCACCACCACAAAGAGGAATGGGGCTGAGTGGACAGTGCAGGGAGTGTGCCAACCCACAGCTCCACAACTCAGGCAAAGTTGTGGGGTGGGTGACAAAACATATAAACTCTGCACAATGTCTACAGACCCAGTGACAAAGCCATGAAGCAGATTCGGCCCAGAGCAGAGGAGATGATCCATCAGGACTAAAGAAGTACCAGTCACTGACATTGCTGGGGAAGCACTGTGAGAAGCCTAGGCACTGTCCTCTCAATTGTGGGGCCTTACCAGAGGGAAGCTACATGAATAGCCAGTGACATAGAGATCTGGTGGCCAGATGGTGGCAGCTGTGGGCAGAAGGCTTCTAGGAGAATTTCCCTGAATATCCCAGGAAACTTAAGTGGTAGGCCCCCACAAACACAGCCAGAGGGAGGTTAGTTGAGCTGGAAAATGCCTGATCCAAGACAGCAGGGATTTTGCTTCCAGCCTGACCAGTGGTCACAACTGGTAGGTGAAAGGGCATTGTTTAGACACTGGCTGGACCTTGCCTCAGTCATGGTCAACAGAGGGAATCGACACATGCCATTCACAACCTGGGGCAGTGGAATCTAAGAGAAAATATGGGGGAAAGCATCTTATTTTGCTCTTAGCAATGACTTTATGAATATAACTTTCAAAGTACATGCAAGAAAAGCAAGAATAGCCAAGAGATACCACATCACACTGACAGTTTCTGCATAGCAGGAAAAACAACAAAATGAGAAGGCCACATACACAGCGGGAGAAACATTTGTAAAGTATATATCTGAAGGGGGTTGATACAAAAAATATATAAGAACTCATACAATTCAATAAGAAGCAAGGCAAGTACCCCAATAACAATTTGTTAAAGGACCTAGAAAGATGTTTTATTTCAGAAGAAGACATTCAAATGGCCAAAAGAAATGTCTGAATCCGTTTTGGTTATTATAAGGAAATAACTGAGGCTGGGCAATATTACAAAGAAAGATACAATTTATCTTAGCTCAAGAGGTTCAAGGGCATGGTACCAGCATTAGCTCACCAGGACCTAATGGCAGATGACATCACAATAGAAGGAGCATGTGTGAGAGGGAGAGATCACACAGCAAGATAGGAGGACAGAGAAAAAGAACCAAGCCTCCAACACATGAACCCTTCAGGGATACTCAAACTACGTTCATACCATAACATGGTATATGAAAAAGTGCTCAGCATCACCACTCACTGGGAAGCCCAAATCAAGTCATAATGAGCTATCACCACATAGCTACTAGAAAGGTTGCTCTCAAAATGTAAAATAACAAGTGTTGGCAAGGGTGTTTTAGCTTTTTTTTTTTTAACAGTTGACCAAAACAACTGTGTTGAGCCAGCTGGGGCGGCTCAGTGACGCAGCCCCTGCCAGAGGCCCCAGCAAACTTCCAGCTGATTGGCTCCTCTGCGGTGACGCTCATTGGGCTGTTTCCCTGCCCTTTCAGACCACGGAGCTGCTCATTGGGGGACTCTTTTAGCTCTGCCCACTGGACTGGAAGTCTGCCTCAAGAGCAGGAAAATTTTTTTTTTTTTTTTTTTAATTTTTTATTGTTGGCTGTTCAAAACATTACATAGTTCTTGATATATCATATTTCACAATTTGATTCAAGTGGGTTATGAGCTCCCATTTTTACCCCATATACAGATTGCAGAATCACATCAGTTACACATCCATTGATTTACATATTGCCATACTAGTGTCTGTTGTATTCTGCTGCCTTTCCTATCCTCTACTATCCCCCCTCCCCTCCCCTCCCCTCCCCTCCCCTCTTCTCTCTCTGCTCCCTCTACTGACATTCGTTTGTCCCCCTTATATTATTTTTCCCCTTCCCCTCACTTCCTCTTGTATGTACTTTTGTATAACTCTGAGGGTCTCCTTCCATTTCCATGCATTTTCCCTTCTCTCTCCCTTTCCCTCCCACCTCTCATCCCTGTTTAATGTTAATCTTCTTCTCATGCTCTTCGACCCTACTCTGTTCTTAGTTACTCTCCTTATATCAAAGAAGACATTTGGCATTTGTTTTTTAGGGATTGGCTAGCTTCACTTAGCATAATATGCTCTAATGCCATCCATTTCCCTGTAGATTCTATGATTTTGTCATTTTTTTAATGCAGAGTAATACTCCATTGTGTATAAATGCCACATTTTTTTTATCCATTCATCCATTGAAGGGCATCTAGGTTGGTTCCACAGTCTAGCTATTGTGAATTGTGCTGCTATGAACATCGATGTAGCAGTGTCCCTGTAGCATGCTCTTTTTAGGTCTTTAGGGAATAGACCGAGAAGGGGAATAGCTGGGTCAAATGGTGGCTCCATTCCCAGCTTTCCAAGAAATCTCCATACTGCTTTCCAAATTGGCTGCACCAATTTGCAGTCCCACCAGCAATGTACAAGTGTACCCTTTTCCCCACATCCTCGCCAGCACTTGTTGTTGTTTGACTTCATAATGGCTGCCAATCTAACTGGAGTGAGGTGGTATCTTAGGGTGGTTTTGATTTGCATTTCTCTGACTGCTAGAGATGGTGAGCATTTTTTCATGTACTTGTTGATTGATTGTATGTCCTCCTCTGAGAAGTGTCTGTTCAGGTCCTTGGCCGATTTGTTGATTGGGTTGTTTGTTATCTTATTGTCTAATTTTTTGAGTTCTTTGTATACTCTGGATATTAGGGCTCTATCTGAAGTGTGAGGAGTAAAGATTTGTTCCCAGGATGTAGGCTCTCTATTTACCTCTCTTATTGTATCTTTTGCTGAGAAAAAACTTTTTAGTTTGAGTAAGTCCCATTTGTTGATTCTAGTTATTAACTTTTGTGCTATGGGTGTCCTATTGAGGAATTTGGAGCCCGACCCCACAGTATGTAGATCGTAGCCAACTTTTTCTTCTATCAGACGGCGCGTCTCTGATTTGATATCAAGCTCCTTGATCCATTTTGAATTTACTTTTGTGCATGGCGAGAGAAAGGGATTCAGTTTCATTTTGTTGCATATGGATTTCCAGTTTTCCCAGCACCATTTGTTGAAGATGCTATCCTTCCTCCATTGCATGCTTTTAGCCCCTTTATCAAATATAAGATAGTTGTAGTTTTGTGGATTGGTTTCTGTGTCCTCTATTCTGTACCATTGGTCCACCCGCCTGTTTTGGTACCAGTACCATGCTGTTTTTGTTACTATTGCTCTGTAGTATAGTTTGAAGTCTGGTATCGCTATACCACCTGATTCACACTTCCTGCTTAGCATTGTTTTTGCTATTCTGGGTCTTTTGTTTTTCCATATGAATTTCATGATTGCTTTCTCTATTTCTACAAGAAATGCTGTTGGGATTTTGATTGGCATTGCATTAAACCTATAGAGAACTTTTGGTAATATCGCCATTTTGATGATGTTAGTTCTGCCTATCCATGAACAGGGTATATTTTTCCATCTTCTAAGATCTTCTTCTATTTCTCTCGTGCAGCTATGTTCATCAAACAAACTCTTCTCAAGTTCAAGAGTCTAATAGACCACCATACAATAATCATGGGAGACTTCAACACACCTCTATCACCACTGGACAGATCTTCCAAACAAAAGTTGAATAAGGAAACTATAGAACTCAATAACACAATTAATAACCTAGACTTAATTGACATATATAGAATATACCACCCAACATCAAGCAGTTACACTTTTTTCTCAGCAGCACATGGATCCTTCTCAAAAATAGATCATATATTATGTCACAGGGAAACTCTTAGACAATATAAAGGAGTAGAGATAATACCATGCATCCTATCTGATCATAATGGAATGGAACTGAAAATCAATGATAAAAGAAGGAAGGGAAAAGAATACATCACTTGGAGAATGAACAATAGGTTACTGAACGATCAATGGGTTATAGAAGACATCAAGGAAGAAATTAAAAAATTCTTAGAGATTAATGAAAACACAGACACAACATATCGGAATCTATGGGACACATTGAAAGCAGTTCTAAGAGGAAAATTCATTGCTTGGAGTTCATTCCTTAAAAAAAGAAAAAACCAACAAATAAATGATCTCATACTTCATCTCAAAATCCTAGAAAAAGAAGAGCAAAACAACAGCAAAAGAAGTAGAAGGCAAGAAATAATTAAAATCAGAGCTGAAATTAATGAAATCGAAACAAAAGAAACAATTGAAAAAATTGACAAAACGAAAAGTTGGTTCTTTGAAAAAATAAACAAAATCGACAGACCCTTAGCCATGCTAACGAAGAGAAGAAGAGAGAGAACTCAAATTACTAACATACGGGATGAAAGAGGCAATATCACAACAGACACTTCAGAAATACAGAAGATAATCAAAAATTATTTTGAATCCTTATACTCCAATAAATTAGAAGATAGTGAAGGCATAGATAAATTTCTTAAGTCATATGATCTGCCCAGATTGAGTCAGGAGGATATAGACAACCTAAACAGACCAATATCAATTGAGGAAATAGAAGAAACCATCAAAAGACTACCAACTAAGAAAAGCCCAGGACCGGATGGGTATACAGCAGAGTTTTACAAAACCTTTAAAGAGGAACTAATACCAATACTTTTCAAGCTACTTCAGGAAATAGAAAAAGAGGGAGAACTTCCAAATTCATTCTACGAGGCCAACATCACCCTGATACCTAAACCAGACAAAGACACTTCAAAGAAAGAAAACTACAGACCAATATCTCTAATGAACCTAGATGCAAAAATCCTCAACAAAATTCTGGCCACTCGGATACAAAAACTTATCAAAAAAATTGTGCACCATGATCAAGTAGGATTCATCCCTGGGATGCAAGGCTGGTTCAATATACGGAAATCAATAAATGTTATTCACCACATCAATAGACTTAAAAATAAGAATCATATGATCATCTCGATAGATGCGGAAAAAGCATTCGACAAAGTACAGCATCCCTTTATGTTCAAAACTCTAGAAAAACTAGGGATAACAGGAACGTACCTCAATATTGTAAAAGCAATCTATGCTAAGCCTCAGGCTAGCATCATTCTGAATGGAGAAAAATTGAAGGCATTCCCGCTAAAATCTGGAACAAGACAGGGATGCCCTCTCTCACCACTTCTGTTCAACATAGTTCTCGAAACACTGGCCAGAGCAATTAGACAGACGAAAGAAATTAAAGGCATCAAAATAGGAAAAGAAGAACTTAAATTATCACTATTTGCAGATGACATGATTCTATACCTAGCAGACCCAAAAGGGTCTACAAAGAAACTATTAGAGCTAATAAATGAATTCAGCAAAGTGGCAGGATATAAAATCAACACGCATAAATCAAAGGCATTCCTGTATATCAGCGACAAAGCCTCTGAAATGGAAATGAGGACAACCACTCCATTCACAATATCTTCAAAAAAAATAAAATACTTGGGAATCAACCTAACAAAAGAGGTGAAAGACTTATACAAAGAGCAGGAAAATTGAAAATGACGTAAGAGTTCCAGTTGAGGCTCGCTGAAAGTGCCGGAGGTGGCGAGAGCTCACCGTGGTGCTGGCGTGCGTGCTAAAAATAAAGTTCATTTCTGCTTGACAAGTAGCTCGTGAATTGTGCCCAGCCAGACTGCAGCACAACTGTAAAATGAAAAAGTTTATTTGAGGGCTCAGAGTTTCAGAGGTCTTAATCCATAGAAGGCTGGTCCATTGTCGGTGCTGGAAGTGAGGTTGAACATCATGGTGGGAGAGTGTGGCAAAAGCAAGTAGCTCACACCAGGAAACAGAAGAGAGAGACTCCAGCTCCAGATACAAAATATATACCCCAGAGCTACACCTCCAATTAACCCACTTCCTCCAGCCACACCCACCACCTGCAGTCACCACTCAGTTAATCCCATCAGGGAGTCATTCACTGATTGGGTTTAGACTCTCACAATCCAATTATTTCTCCTCTGAAACTTCTTGCATTATCTCACATGTGAGCTTTGGAGGACACCTCACATCCAAACTACAACAGTTGGCAAGGAATCACTTATACTCTGTTAGTGAGAATGTTATTTGGGCCATCCTTTATGAAAAACTTTATAAAGATTTCTAAAGACTAAAGAGAAACAAAACTGACATGATCTAGAGTCACTTCTGGATATGAAGCCAAAGGAGCTGAAGCCAGCCTGATGAGGATGCTCTGTATGTTCACTGCACCATTATTCATAATAGCAAGATATGGAGTCAACAGATGAATGATGATGAACATGTGAGAGATATATGGAATATTATTCAACCTTCAATAAGGAGGAAATTGCCAGGTATTGTAATGCTGGCCTGCAATCCCAAAAGCTTGGGAGGCCAAGATAGGAGGATTGCAAGTTCAAGGCCATTATTAGCAATCTACTGAGACCTAAGCAACATAGTGAGACCCTATCTTAAAATAAAAAAAAAAAAAATAAAAAGACCTGGGAATGTATCTCAATTAGTAAAGTGCCTTTTCTTTTAATCAACAGAACACCCATCTCCCCCCCAAAAAACCTGCAGGTTCTCACTTACACATGAAATCTAACAATGTCAAACTCATAGAAACATGGAGTAAAAAGGTAGCTTTCAGGTACCAGTTGGTTCTAGACATGGGGATTTGGGTAAAATGGTGTAAACTTTCAATTACAAGATAAATAAATCTGGACATGAAATGCACAGCATGTTAACTATAGTTAAAAACAATGTGTTGTGAAACTAAAATTGCCAAGAGAGTAGGTCTACAATTTTCCCAACACATACAAAAAATGTTAAGTATATGAGGTGATGAGTATGTAAATCAGATTGTGTAATCATTGTAAAATGTTCATGGATAATAAAATATCAAGTTGTACATATTAAACATACAAAACCTTTTTTCAAAGGAAAAGAAATTTTGAAAGGCCAATAGTTACACCATTTTTATTTAAGAGTAGCAAAACTGTATAAACACAGTTTTCAGAATCATCAGTAACATATGCTTACTTCTGTTATTTAATGTATTAGTATATTATTTCTGTTCTTCTGGAAGATCAGGATTTATGCTACACCTTCAGAAAAAGGGAAAGAAGTTACCAAGCATGCTTGTTTCTCTGAAAAACATATTTGTTTCAGGCCATTTTTCTTTTAAAACACATTGTTCAGTCAAAATAGCAACACTAAGATATAGCCATGGACTTGGATATGGGAGTGCATCCCTGTATTCTCACTGACTCATGAGGCTGAGCCAGGAAGATCACAAGTTCAAGGTCAACCTGGGAAACTTTGCAACACCCTCAGCAATTTAGTGAGACCTTGTTTCAAAGAGAGAGAGAGAGAGAGAAACTCACATGGTATTGTATTTGTCCGTGTAACTATTATTGTTTTGTAAATTATTTTGAAAGTCCTACCTCCTAACAGGAACATTAAGGTCTTTATATTAATAACTCTTATACCAAGAGGAAACATGAACTCTCTGGGCCTGACTGTGCTGGTGATGGAGGAAGCCATTCTCGAGTTTCTGCTGGTCTACATGTAGGACAACAGATCTAGATTCCAACTTCAATTAATTCAAAATATTAAAGGCTGGGTTGTTCAAAGCCCAGCCAAGATGGCTTTAGAATGCTGATTCTTAGGAAACAAATTTTATCACAAAATTGATTTACTTTTACTTTTTCTTGATTATTCTGCTTTCTTGGAGCTGGCACATAAACCAACCAGGTATTTGCTTGTCAGTCAAAAGACGTTGCTAGGGCAGAGTCTAAGTGGGGATAGAATCTAGCAGCTCTAAGGAAAAGACCAAACTGCCCGTGAATATGTCAAGTAACTCTGCATCCTCTGGGCACTTCACTCCCCATTAGAAAACTTCTCTAACATCACCCAAGACATCATGCACATTTTCTGTTTCATATTTATGTACTTCAGTTATAGGGCATTTTCAACCAGTAGCAAGGTAGTAATTGCCCTTCCAATAAAAACTGTCTTGGTCAGAGTCTCAGCAGTCTTCACTGGAAGGTGCTGACAGGTTTCGCAAAGGCCCAGGTTCACACTTCAACCAGCATTATTTTATAGAGGATCTGTTTTTTCCAGAACTCCAGGTTCTATCCTATGCTGTTTGAATCCCATTTCCTGTGTAGACTCAAGCAATCTTCCCACTCTCATTTAGAATGTCTAATTAATAATGCAGACTTACCTGCTTCTGCTGTACAACACTAGATAGGGGAAATGTTCCCCAGTCAAACAGTATCCATTTCCATAAAACCCTCAGAGGAATGAGATACGATCTTATCATGAAAGCTTTTTAAACATTTGCTTTCATCCACATGTTCCCCTTAATTCTATCAAGTCGTGCAGATTTATATCCTAACTCCTGCCCCAGTTAGGCCCTCCTCATGGTGCATGAGGATCTTTGTGAAGGAGTCCCAGAATTATCTCTTCTCAACTCTTCTGACCATTTTCACCCCATCATGTGTACAAGAGACCATGACTCTTCCATCAGGCCTTGTGCTGATCAGGTGGTGGGGCTATTGTCCCAGGAGACTTATGGTCAGGTTTCCTGCATTAATTTGAAGTAGGATGGACAAAGTATATTCTATCCTGGGACAATCTGGGGCATCTAGTAGGACAACAAAACTTCTGGGAGTCTTGTATTTAGCTTTGATTCCATTAGCATCTTTAGTAATTACCCTTCTTATATAGCATCTGATTTGTTCATCCCATTTCTTAAGAACCAAATAAAGACCTCACCCTGCTGAGATGAGCCCCTTGTCTCCCCTGTGTCCTTGCTTATTCTCTTGGGAATTTGCCTAGCCTTCTTCTCTATGTGTAGTTTCAGCATAGATTTCCCTCCTGGGAAGGACTCTGATGGTAAGTGTTGTACCTAAGGTTTGCTGGAAAAAAACAGCCCACTGTGAGCATTTTCCCAACACCACTCCTTGGTCGGGTCCCTCAGATGAAAGGCTGGAGTTTCCATGGGCCACCATCTAAGCTTGGTCCTTCCCTTACTTCCATTTAAGACAACAATTAACAATAACTGAAGCGTTGTATGTTTAACTCTTTCTTAATCTTTGCATAGAAGTATTTATAGAGACTGACTGTGAACATTTAAGGATTTACAACTCACCAACTCAGAACCTTCAAGCACAAAATAATAAGAAACTAAGTAACTAGAGCTTTGATCCTACTTACACTCACATGAAATGTGTTTGTGTAAGTGGCAATAATTTCTAAAATTGGACAGTTGTTATGGGAACAGAAACATGCACAAATTATTAAAATTGAGTTTAACAGTATGATCAAACTCATAAAAACAACCACAACACAGCATAGGTGAAAACTTGGAAGAAGTGGGGGCGAAAACAAAATCCAGGAGAATGCTCATTGCCACACCAGGTGACACACATTGTTTCTGAGCAGGCAGAACCCCTCAGCACCTAGTGTAGGTAATTCTAAAGGCCCTTTAAATCCCTGAACATATAATTTTTCATACATGTGTGTTCAGATTACTGCTCTTGAGTAGCCTCATGAACTCTTGAATTAATGACAGGATTTCCTTTCTTTCCTGCTGTGCAGCCTGCCAGCATAGAATGTGGATATGTTCTTCTAAAGTACCTCAGAAATCCTGCTATAAGAATCCATGGAATCTGCCCCCCTTGAGACACATAGATAGGATTTGAAAAGAATTTTGTTTTATTTTTCACATTTGCATCTAGTAAAGAACTTAAGTTTCCTATAGCTCCTTCACATCCTTCCGTTCTCTCTAGAATCAACATTGCAAATAACCCCAAACAAGATAAAGCTTCAAAACCCCTATGTATTTAACAAAATAAAGTTTGGAGCATCTGACAAAAAAACCTTCCACGCTAAGGTCAGGAGCTTTGTGAGGAGCAGTGATGTGATTCCTGCTGCAAAATCCACTTGAGTGCTTTTCTATCTAGGAGTGGTGATGTTACCTGGAAACAATCCCCAAGACCTCCTAAAGAGAGGTTGCTTCTCAGCAGTGAGAAGGCACTGTCCTCCAGCTGAATGGCTCTTTGTGTGCATCCCCTGAGAATGACTGACCTTGTTCCCTCCAGCCCTGGCACCAACACCATGCAGGCTCTAGGTTACTGTTTTTATTAACACTGTTGTTGAGGTATAACTGTCAAATTAAATTTGTTATCCTTAAGGTACAAAAGTTGATTTTTTGATATACATTCACACTTTGAAATGATCACCACAAACTCATAGTCACCATTTTCTTCTGTGTATGTGTGTGTGTGTGTGTGTGCGTGTGTGTGTGCGTGTGTGTGGTGAGAATACCCAAGATCTACCTCCATAGCAAATTTCACACATCCCATATTAACTATATTCACCATGCTATACATTAGATCTTTAATAATTACCCTTGTTATATAACCACATTTATAAAAAGGCATAATCTTTTCTCCAACATCAACTATCCCTTTGTCCCCCTCCCCCTGCCCAACACCTACCATTGACTCTCTTTTTCTATAAGTTTGACTATTTTAGATTCCACACAGAAGTGTTTTCAAGAAATATCTGTCCTTCTGTGTCTGCTGATCTCACAAGCTGATGTCCTCAGGGATCCATGCTGTTACAAAGGAGAGGATTTTCTTCTTGAAGGTTGAATAATATTATACATTTGTGAAGCATACATTCTACTATCATGTACAACTAATAAGAACAAATAATAATGTAACTATCAAAAAAGACTGAATAATAACTGGGTGCAATGGCACACACCTATAATTCCAGTGGCTCAGGAGATCAAGGCAGGAGGATCATGAGTTCAAAGTCATCCTCAGCAACTTAACAAGGCCCTAAGCAATTTAGCAAGACCTTGTCTCTAAATAAAAAAGAGCTGGGGATGTGTCTCAGTATTTAAGCACCTCTGAGTTCAATCTCCACTACCAAAAATAAAAAGAGTGAATAATATCTTATTCTCCACCCACACACACAGCACACATTCTTTATTCATCCCTCAGCAGATCATCAGGTACTTAAGTTGTTTCCATACACTGGCTGCACAAATATGGGGTTCCTAGATCAATCATATGGCAGTTCTACTTTACAGTTTTTAAGGAAATTCCATACTGTTTTCCATAATGCCTTAGTAACTTTTCTATAAGTGGAATGTGGTAGGGCATATTAATTTGCTTAAAGTCTTTTTTTCTTTTTGTTGTTGTTGTTAATAGAACACAAATAACAATTTAGAATCTAGGCTGTATATCCTGAAAAAAGAAGTTCCTTTGATTTCTCTTCATGGAGAGTCCCACTCTGCAAATTCTATTTTAAGACAGCAAGCATGTATTTACCAGTTTGGGATTTGTTAATGTCAATGTTTAACATGTTTTAACACTTTCATTGTGAAATACAGTAAGAAATTTTTTCATATATGTAATTCAATCTTCTAATGTTACAAATCTAAATCTGATACTTAACCATTAGCCCCACAAATGTTTTCTTTTATCTTTACCATAATATTAATGTCTAAAGTCTATTTCTGCTCACACATATCTATCTGCAGGCAAAAAAATAAAATTAGATTTGAAATGGAAGTCAGATTACAGACACACTCCATCTAAGAAGTCAGGGTGAGGCTTTAAGGATGGGAGCACTGAGTGGCTGAGTGGTAGAGTGCTCAGCTATCAAGTTTGTGGCCCTCAGTTTCATCCCCACCACCACCAATTAACAAAAACAAACAAACAAACAAACAAACAAACAAAAAACAGATTCAGTGCCGCTAAATATCTAGGGTTTACTAATGTTCTTCCTATTCAAGATAGTTTTTAACCTCTGCTTACATTTTGACCCATTTCCCAGGTTTCATCTTGGAAAAGCAAATTTTGGTGGTGAGTGAAAGGGTTGAGCCCTGACTTGTCTACAGTTGGCAGATCCATCACAAAAATACCAAAACCTCCAGCCAGAATGCTGTAGTGTCTTTGAGGGTGAGAGGACACATATCTCCTTGTCCTTGGGGTCACCTGAGGCACATGGGGACACTCTGCCTCAGGCAAGGGTGAACAATCCTGAGACAATGAGGAAAGGGAGGAGGGTTTGTGATTTTTCTCACAGAATGTTCAAGTTGGAATAAGCCTCCACCAGCTCTCTGCCATCACAGATCCAGGCATGGCAATGCTCCCATGATGAACCTGAGCTCAGGAAGCGCATTCCCTGCTGAGGCAAAGAGGAGGCCAAGGGGAATGCTGGGCCCTTCTCAACTGCACTTTAGTATTTCAAGGTTACCTTTTTCTGAAAGCCCCTTATCTGCCACCTGTGTTCTGTGAGACTTCTAGAGATCATGAAGATTTCCAATGCTAACTTACCCCAGGAGCTGGATGGCTTCAGTCCACTCCCAGACTGGCATCTTTGGTGCACTATCAAGAAGCTACAGGTCTTGAACGTCTGAGGACTGAAGGTGTCTCACTGTTGCAGCTCTGAAAAAGAATGGGAGGAAACTGGCATTGGACTCCTCTACTTTCAGTGTCAGGCACAGTTGCTTCCTTACTGATCCACTGGACTTGGGAACACTGATGGCTACTGACTCATGGTTGTTATTGTTTTCATTTATCCTTTTCCTGTTTGGAAGTATGCATGATCCTTATAACTGAAAAACATGTATGGTGGAATTCATGCAGTTCAGAACTGAGAAAGTTAGATGCACTGCAAGTCTCATAATTCATAATTCATCCTTCATTAATCCCTGCTGCAAAATGTGCTGTGGCAGAATCCCTCAAGTAAAAAGAATTCAAACTATAAGAAATTGAATATTGGTAACAGAGATTGTCCACTGGAAGTGAGATACTGAGGAGTAAATGTCATCGTCACTTGGTAGGCCCAATCCCAGCAGTACATGCTCCTGTGCTCACCAAATAACTGTTAGAGCTTGGAAGTCTTATTATAAATCAGGATATCTCCATTTTGACACCAAAAGGTGTTATCTGAATTTTGTTATTCCACATTCCAACTTATTTTTTCATAAAGCAAAGTTAGTATCCATCTCATGGTATACTTAAATGTTACAGTATGATATGATTTAGATATTAGGTGACCCCCAAAAGATCATGTGTGAGCTAATGCAAGAAAGATTTGAAGTGAAATGATTGGGTTATGGGAGTCTTAAGCCAATCAGTGCCTTAATCCCTGGATAGTGATTAAAGGAGTGGTGACTGTAGGCAGATAGGGTATGCCTGCAGGAAGTAGGTCATTGGGGACATGGCTTTAGTATACATTTTATGAACTGAGCTTATTCTCTATCTGCTTCTTAATCACGTTCTGATCTACTTTTCCCCACCACACTCTTCCACCATGACATTCTGCCTCATCTTGAGCTCCAAGGAATGGAGCTGGCTCTCTATAAACTGAGACCTCTGAAACCATGAGCCCCAAAATAAACTTTTCCTCTTCTAATTGTTCTTGCTATGTCTTCTGGTCTCAGCAATGAAAAAGATGACTAAAACACAGTAGTTTCCTCTTGTCAAAGATTTTACTTTCCATGGTTTTACACACCCATGAATTACCCATGTCATTCCAAATTACAGAATTAAACAATGTGTAAGTTTTGAGTTGCTCACCATACTGAATAGAATGAGCAAATAAGTCAATGTCACTCTCTGTCCTGACCCTGAAGTGAATCATCCCTTTGTCCATGGATCCATGGGATTCATGCCCTATAGGCAACCACACCCATCAGTCCCTTGACAACCATCTGGCCATGAGATAAACTGGGAGGATCTGCACTGCTTGTACATAAGGGACAGTAGTATATGTAGTTTCAGACATCCATTGGGGATCTTGGAACAGATCCTCCAGGATAAGCGGTTCTGCTCTGTTATTAAAATTACCAATGATCATCTCATGCTTTAATGTAATTATTTAAGTCTTTCCCTTCCAACCAAAACAGAATTGGAACATGACTTTCTTTAAGGAAGTTTCTTTGTCATAGGCTCCTCTGATATCTCTCAGCTGTGGAGACATGGGGTTCTTTCATTTCTACTTTTCCACATAAATCATTTCCTCTGCTGGGTACCCTGAAACTGTCTGCCTTTTGCCCTATTCCAAATTCTGTGGGAAAGGGCATTTATTTAGATAGCTCCCTCTTCTATATAAGCTGCATGCCACACTGGAAAGTCTCCTTCAGTTCATCCTCTGTGACCCAAGGGCTCCAGCATCAGTTCTGATTTTCTCCCTATGCCTTGACTAATTGAGTCTGATCACACCTGTGTTCATCAGAGAACAGCAGAGAGAGAGTTGGAGGAAGTTTGTGTGTTCTCTCTCTGATTTCTGTTCTCTGAAATTCTACTAGGATGTTTTAGTGTCTGGGGGTGCAAGGGACTCACTTGATTGTGGCAGGGATGTATAGGGTGGGGAGTGCTTAGAAATTATGAGAGGTTGGGATTTCCCCATCCGTGTGGCATCAGGAGACACATTTTAATAAATACATTTCACCCCAAAATTAACATTGATTATGTGTTCATGTACATGAAATATAAATTAAATATCTGAGTTTTATACATAATATATACAAAATATATCATATTAATTGAAGCAATTCCTTATACCAAAGCCAAATCCTTCTTTGTGCAAATAAATTAGAAATTTCCTACAACTCATCAATATGAGCTGGAGTTTTGAAAAAAAGAAAAAAGTCAAAGAGGCTCTCCAATTACAACAAAATAGTTGACAAAAAGTAAATCTGTGTTCAAAAACATAAATCTGTATTAGAAGGCCTTTGCTTACAAGAAAAGAATGTAACTGCAAGTATGTTTGAAGACCAACTGTTTAAGACATAAACATACTTTCTAAATTTGAAAATGAGCAATAAAAAGTGTAAATAAAACTTTCTAGGGTCCTAGAATGAAAGTTTCAACTACTTTGGGAGATAAGCACACAACAATATTCCTGCATACAACAAAATTTTTAAAGAACATTACAGACATCCTAATTTCCCCCACTGCATTGGAGATATATAAAAATAAAATGAGTATTATCCTCAGATTTTGGATATTAAAAAGGGAAGATTTAATTCAACAAATATCTCAATGTAAACAATCTCCACCAGATTTTATATTATATTCTGTCTCTACTTCTTGTATAAATTGTCTTTTAGCACCTTAAAATAGCCATAGTTGTTATTAAAGAATAACCATCATTTTGGGGATCTTGTAAATGTGATTGACAGATTTTTCATAGTACAACACATGCACACGTGGAAGTCACTTTGACAGTGGAGTCCAGTGAAAGATGATTTAGCCAGTGCAAATTAATTTAAAATTGTTCAAGGTCATCTCACTGGGTCATGAGCAATAGCCAAACATGACAATTCTTTCAACTGAAGATGAGAAGAGCTATAAGTACCTTTTTAAAACATAATATTAGGGGCCGGGGTTGTGGCTCTGTGGTAGAGCGCTTGCCTAGCATGCACAAGGCACTGGGTTTGACTCCTGGACACCATATTAAAAAATCAACAAATAAATAAAAGTAAAAATAAATAAAATAAAACATAATATTAATTTGCTTTCATAAAAGTCATGAAAGTAAACTTGTACTGAATTCTGGTTTTGATATAAATGCAATGTTGAAACCTAAAACAGTGTCATGAGTTTTAGGTGATCCACTTTCAATTCACCATTGTTTTTCAACTGCTTTCATGTGGGGGAGGAAATTAAACACTAACTATAAAAACTTGTGGGCTTCCATCTACTGACCCTTCCCCCTGGCCTTCCTCTTGTTTCCCCCTGGCAAGTTCCGTGTTGCGGATCATGAAACACAGCTAGGTGGATAGGTCCATTCTGTCCCCAATTGTGGGTGTCCCTTTCTTTGCATGTGTCCTGGAGATTTCTCTCCAGAAACTACCCGTGACTGCACAAAACCTCACCTCCCTCATGCTGCAATGATGAGCCTCCACCTGCAATAAATGGGTCATTCTGTCCAAGTCCTGCTGAAATATGACATGAGGAAGGAAAGAAACCCTTGTGAATGGCTTACTTGAAAAAACATTCCTGAACAGCCAGGGACAAAACACCCTCCCTGACCATCAGGTCTTCAACAGGCCTTTTCCTCACCATGGATGAGGCACCGGCTCCATCAAGTGAAGGGAAGTATGATTGTGTGGGATTTCTATTTTTCATTTCACTCTGTAAATGATCACCAAGGCAAACTGGTTTTATGCAATGCAAACAACATTGACTCACTGTGATTCTGCAAAAACAAAAATTCTGAAAATACAATAACTGCCATTAAAAATACTCATCAGAGGAACTGGATAATAGAATATTCTGTTAGTGGGAATATAAACTGATAAAAATCACTTTGGGAAACAATTTGAAAGTGTGCTTAAAATTTGAACACACAACCAGGAATGGTGGTGAGCACCTGTGATCCCAGCTACTTAGGAGGATAAGGCAGGAGGATCACAAGGTTCCAGGCCAGCCTGGCCAAATTAAAAAGCAATGGAGACACAGATCTGTTGTAGCATGCCTGAGGTTCTGGCTTCAATCCCCAGTAACACACACACACACACACACACACACACACAAAGTTGAACCTTTGAACCTCTATCTAGCCACATGATCTGGTATTAAATTAAGGGAAATAAAAGTGCTTACAATGTCTTTTTCAGAAATGCCACTGCAGATGACAATTTCAGGAAACACTGCAGATACCCATTATCAGAGGATTGCATGAACAAACTGTAAACTACCTGTGCACTGCCATGCGAGGCTCAAGTGTAAGCACAGGAAAAGCATGGAAAAATCTGAAAATAGTTACTGAGGTGAAACAGAAAGAGTGCATACTCTATGGTATGTTTTAAATACAAGATGCAAATTAATAAAAAATGTCAGAAGCAGCATACAGGTTTACATTGCTCCTTGCCATTCTTCAGGGAAACTCTGTCCTTCTCTCAGAATGGAGAATTTAACCATGGATGCATCAGGGCCTGAGGGGGTAACAATACCATTAACTCCTAGAACAGAAAGGAAGCCCTAGTTGCCCTGTTTTTATAAATTATGTTGACAGGTACACATGTATGTGATAAGAAGCATTCAAATAATGCATTTCTACTCAGCAATATAGAGAATAGCCTAAAAATCGTTTCATGAAAGAGAAAGAAAATGAAATACAGCACAATGAGGTAGTTTGATATACCCAGGTACCCCCAAATTGGAACAGGATGTTTCCTTGGGATCTTGGCACAGGATCACAATTTTTACTAACCTTTTCAACCCACCCAATCCCTCTCCAAATTCTGTCGCCCTTGTCTCTAAGCTCCTAACAAAATGAAGCTCCCACATGGACCATGAGCAGGTGAACAGGAGGGATGGACACACAAATATTACATGAAAGCTTTTTTGGGCTCCAGCAGCAGCAATGTGCACAGCACCCAAGGGAGAAGCTTCCACATAGACCATGAGCAGGTGAACAGATAACCCCATCCAGGGCAAAAAAGGAGACTGGACCAGGACAGAAACAGCATCCCCCAGTAGAGACCACCCCGGTCTCAAACCATTGTTTTGGAATCTTTCTTTTAACACTTGCCCCAATTTCTTCTCCCGTGATATCTAGGGTCAGGAACTCTTTCATTTTTTTCTTTCTCTTAATCTATCTGAAACCCTTTCCTAGGAGGCATTTTTTAGGACCTGACCCTGAGATCACATGAGAAAGAAGAAAGCAGCCTGGACCTCCAGCAGCTGGCCTATCAGTTGGGCCTGCTGTTGCCAGGACCAGGTTTGACACTCATAGCCTGGCCCTCAAGGTGACACTTCACCTTCATTAAGGTGAAGAATAAACAATTTCAAGGAGCATCAACATGCACCAAATTCAATGTGAAATGAATAATCAGGACCAAAAATGAAGTCTGATCTCTAACCATGTCTGAACACAGATGAAAGGTGAACATACATTAATTCATATAAGCGACCAACATCCCCTATCTGGTGAACTTAAATGACTGCTGCTTCGCCCCTAATTAACATTCACCTCCCTCCAGTCTTCCTTTTTCTGCATAAGATGTAAGAAGACCACCACCAATAGAATTCCCTGCTTCCTGATAGCGTCCACTCTAGAAGAGAGCCCCTCTGTCCTTAAATGTCCCTCACTCCAAGTCTTTTTAACACTCTTTACCAAAAGTGATCCCAGTGTTCCCGTTGTTTTCCCTGACTGCTATGGGGACTACACCAAGTTGTGTTAACACAATTGTGTTTTTAATTTTGGTTTTGGTTTTGTCTAAGGGTCCCTGACAGGATGTATGAAAACAGAGAACTCTACTCAGGATGGTTAATTTTGCCAGGGAAGTTGAGGAATGCAGTTATTCAATGTAGTAAGGCAGGAGGATCACAAGGTTCCAGGCCAGCCTGGCCAAATTAAAAAGCAATGGAGACACAGATCTGTTGTAGCATGCCTGAGGTTCTGGCTTTGAACCTCTATCTAGCCACATGATCTGGTATTAAATTAAGGGAAATAAAAGTGCTTACAATGTCTTTTTCAGAAATGCCACTGCAGATGACAATTTCAGGAAACACTGCAGATACCCATTATCAGAGGATTGCATGAACAAACTGTAAACTACCTGTGCACTGCCATGCGAGGCAATGAGCTGGACCTAACAAGTGAGAAGCAGCCTTGGCCACATAAAAAATAGGTTCATTTCAGAGAAAAAATTCTCGGTCAGGGCCAGGGATCAAGGGCTAGAGCAGGTCCACAGAGGGAGATGAGGAATGGCCCTACTTGGTGCACCAGGCTGTCAAAAGAGAGGAGCCAGAGCCAGGAAAGGCCCCTAGAGGAGCGGTCCTCTGCAGGCCAGCAACTCCCCTCAAGGGTGCAGTGGCTATTCTGACTGGAAAGATTGCTCTTTGTATGGACTGACCCCTGCCCTACCCAGCACACATCCAGTGGGATCCAGCCACTGTGATCATGAGAACCAAGCTTGATATTGTTAACACACGCACAAAGTGTGGGGAGAATGTTCTCACAGAGATGACATGTTCAGATCTGCAAAGTCACAAAGATAGATGGGACACCGCAGGGCCACACTATACTTTACCCCTTCTGTTTCTAAGGGTCCCTGGAGAGGCTTCTCAGGGATATGGGGAAAAGGAAGGATGTCACAGAAGGTGCTGAGGTCCCTAGATCCCCAATTCTGCCTTCAACAAAGTAGATCCACTGGTAAATGATTTCTTTGGAAAATGCTCCAGGGCTATGGTGGTGGTAGTGGGGGCACTAAATACAAAACCATGGATTCAAAACAGAACCCAGAGGCCTGAAATCAGGGTGCAACGATCAGTGAGGGTGTTTCAGGAGAATTCAGGAAACCCTGGACTGAGGAACCTGACCTTGAGGACAGAGGAGGAGCCAGACGATGGGGACAACAGGTGAATTTGGCAAGCCTGAGTGACCAGGCACTAAGAGGGAGGGTCCCCTCCCCAGCCTCCTGCAAGACCTCTGGCACTCACTGGGGCTGGACAGGATGTCCTTTGCCAGCCTCAGCCAATCAGCGCTCAGCCCCACCGGCTGGACCAATAGCAGTTCCTTTTGCTCCCCATTCAAAATTGTGGGCATGGAGCGTGGATGCGCGTGACTTCTCAAGCCCGAGCAGAGCCAGGGAGGAAGGGGAGAGTTCAGGGAAGGTCCCATGATCAGGGCTTTCCTCAGCTCTTCTACTCTTTGGGACTGAGGTGGGATCTTCAGAGACCCCCTCATGGCTGGGGATGGCTCACCTTCAACTCTCTCCTTGAGTTACTAAAGTAAAATTCACAGGCTGGAGTTGTGGCTCATCGGTAGAGCACTTACCTACCTAGAGTGCAAGGCCCTGGGTTCGATCCTAAGCACCACATAAAAATAAATAAAATAAAATTATTAAATAAAAATAAAAAGTAAAATTCACGTGTACAAGTCACCCTCTGTCTATTTTGAAGTGTACAACCCAGTGTGATTTAGTAAACTTGTAACTTTGGAAAACCATCACCGCCATCTAGTCAACAATATCCTCACCATCCCAAATGGAAACCTCGTTCCCATTCAACTGTCCATGGGACAAGCCTGTGTACTAGATGACCACTAGGACCCAGTAAGTCTGCAGTAGGACAAAACCAGAGAGGTTAATGAGAGTCCAAGGTCGGGGTTGTAGGAGCCATAAGACCCCCTGATGTTGCAGATGGGTTTGTGACCCTGTGGGACCCTGGGGGCCTCGGAGGAGGCAGGCAGGCAGTGATCCCAGACCTAGACTCACCCATGCTGCCAAATGTCAGAGACTGCACAGCCACATGGACAATGACATCCTGGCAGTCACCCCGCTGCTCCATGTCTCTGATCATTTTCTTTCTCTCCTGCCTCAGGACCCAGCTGCTGGCCTTCACTCCTGCCCAGAGGATGCCTCAGGCTCCCTCACTGCCCCACCTCAGCACATTCTAGAGTCACAAGGATCGAGCTGGTGGAGCCAGAGCCCCAGCCACCATCTCCAGCCCTTCCTAAATATCACATGGCTCTCAGCACCCCTTGGGGAGATAGGATGAGCCACAGCTCCCATGGCCATGTGGAGGGCACTGGGTCAATAAATACCTCATTCAAACTTCTCCATGACACTATTGTCCTGATCTTAGAGATGAGACCAAAAAAGTTCAGAAATGTTAAGTGACCTGAAAGGACAAACAATATGGTTAACTCCCAGGACAGAAAGGAAGGCCTAGTCACCCTGCTTTGTAAGTTAGGTTGACAGGTACAAAAACATCTGTGCACATTTATGGTGACAGAGCATTCAAAATATCCCACATCTACTCAGAAATATAAAAACCAGCCTAAAAATCATTTCAGGAAAAGAGAAAAGACTGAAAGAGCACAATAACACAATTTGATTTAACCAGGCATCCCAGGCTCAGAACAGTTACAATGTTTCTGTGGGATCCTTGCACAGGACTCTAATTTTTACAAATCTTTTCACCCCACCCCAACCCTCACCAATTCGGTAGCCCTTGTCTCTAAGATCCTGCCAAAGTTAATCCTCTTTGGTTTAGGTGAGGTCACAAGGTGCTTTCACAGATTCTGGAATTTCCTTAAAGGGCAATAAAAGGTCAACCACCTGTGTGAATGTCACACACCTGGGTGGAGGCCCAGGCAGAGGCACCTTTCAGACTCTGCAAGGCACTTGACACTCAGTTTGTAGTAAACACATGTTGGAGGAGGGATGGACACATACACATTCCATGAAAGCTGTGTAGGGCTCTAGCAGCAGCAGTGTGCACGGCACCTAGAGGAGATGCTCCCACCTACACCATGTGCAGGTCAACAGACAGCCCCAGCTGGAGCAAAAAAGGAGGCTGAACAAGAACAGGAGCAGGCCCCCCAACCAAGCAGCAGCCACCTGAACTCTGTCTCAAAAAGTTGCTCAGGGTCTCCCTGATTGGAGAAGAAAATTTATTGACCAACTTCTCTGCATGATGACCACAGTCAAAATTGTATATTTCAAAATTTCTAAGGGATTTAAATGTTCTAACCACGAAGACCAAAAGGTAAGTTAGGGAGGCAGTGGGTATGTAAATGAACTGAATCATTTGCAATGTATACATATGTCAAAAAAAAAAAAAAAACAATCCCACAAAACCAAGGCCAAATGATTTCTCTAATATGTGCATGCTAATTCACAATAAGGTGCAGAATCTTTTTAGTTGGATGCTTGTGTATGTGTATATGTGCACAGCAAAGAAAATAAGAGTATGAAGACAGCCTACAGAATGGGAGAAAATGTTTGTCAGATACCCTTCCAACAGGGGATTAGTAACCAGAAATATTATAAAATGTTATATATTGACAATAAAAAATCTAATGAATCCAATAAATGGGCAAAAAAATCTAAACAGATTTCTCAAAAAAAATTCAAATGGCCAACAAACATATAAAAATATGTTCAACAAAGATGCCAATCAAACTAAATTGAAACCAGGCACAGAAGCACGTACCTATAATCCTAGCGGCTTCAGAGGCTGACAGGAGGATTGCAAGTTCAATGCCAGCCTCAGAAATATGGTGAGACACTGTCTCAAAATAAAAAATTAAAAAAGAGGCTGGGTATGTGGCTAAGTGGGTAAAAACTCCTGAGTTTAATCTCTGGCACAAAAACCTACACTGAGATTTCATGTCACCCTGGTCAGAATGACAATCATCAAGAATACAAATGATAATTGTTGGTAATGATATGGGGGGGAAATGTACATTTATACATTGTTGATTTGACTGCAAATTACCGCTACCACTTTGGAAAGCAGTATGGTGATTCCTCAAAAAACTACAAATGGATCCATTCTTATGGCCCATCTATCACACTCCTTGGTAGTTATGATATAGATTTAAAGTCAACATACTAAAATGATATATGCATAAGAAAGTATATATTAGCACGATACACAATAGACAAGTTATGGAACCAGCCTAGGTGCCCACCAATAGATGAAAGGATAAAGAAGATGTATATATAAACACAATAGAGTTCTACTCAATCATGAAAAAAAATGAAGTTTTGTCATTTTCTGGTAAAGGGATGGAACTGGAGAATGTCAGGCCAAGTAAAATAAGCTAGTCTCAGAAGGTCAAACATCAGGGGCTGAGGCTGGGGCTGGGGCTCAGTGGTAGAGTGCTTGCCTAGCATGCATGAAGCACTGGGTTCGATCCTCAGCACCACATAAATGTAAAATAAAGATACTGTGTCCACCTTAAAAAAAAAAGAAAGTCACACATCAAATGGTTTCTCTCATAAGTAGAATCTAAGGAGAAAAGAGGGATAAACTTGCAAAAATAGAATTGAGAGTAGGAGAGTAGAAGCAGGAAATCAAGGATCAGGGAGGACAGGAGGCAAACGGGAAGAACTAGGGAATAAGCTGACATGCATTTATGAATATATCATAATGTATTTCAATTTTATATGTAATTATAATGCATCAATTCAAAAATTAATGAGTAAATAAATAAATAGATGGATGAGACATTTAAGCATACAACTTATAACTATAAAAATCCCAAGAGAAAAACTAAGGGAAAGCTCCATAATATTGCTCTTAGCAATGACTTTATGACCGTGACTCTGAAAGCACATGCAGAAAAGCAAGAAAAACCAAGTGATATGACATCACACCAAAAGCTTATGCACAACAAGGAAAACAAGCAACAAAATGAGAAGGCCAAGTAGTGGGAGAGACATTGCAAAGCATATACTTGATGGTGGCTAACACCAAAAATATATAAGCAACTTATACAATTCAATTTCAGATCAAACGTACAGAAGCTACTATAGTTAATAATAATGTAGTGTGCAACTGACATGGCTAAAAGAGAACGTCTGCAATTTTCCTAACACACACAAAAAATTGGTAGGTGTTTGAGGGGATGTGTATATAAATTAGACTGATTATGTAATCATTTCACAATGTATATGGATAACATATACCATCTTTTGAAACACATACCATCTTTCCAAAGTAAAGGAAATTTTGAAAGACAAATAGCTACACCTGTTTATTTCAGTATAGCAAAATAAGATAATCACAGTTTTCAGAATTATCAGCTAATCTATGTTCACTTCTCTTATTTAAGTATATACCTTATTTCTCACCTTCAAGAAGATCAGGATTTTGATACACCTCAGGAAAAGGAGAGAATCAACCAAGCATGCTCATTTTTCTGAAAAACATAATTATTTCAGGACATTTAACTTTAATACAAAAACTTTGGTGAAAATAGTACCATTAAGATATAGCCATACATTTTGGTATGGTAGTGAAAACCTGTAAACCCAGTGACTCAGGAGACTAAGATAGGAGAATCACAAGTTCAAAGTCAACCTGGGCAACTTAGTGAGACCTTTTCTCAAAAAAGAAAACATAAAGAGGGGGAGAGAGGGGGGGAGGGGTGAGGGAGGGGTGAGGGAGGGAGGAGAGGGAGAGGGAGGGGGGTGAGAGAGAGAGGGAGGGAGGGAGGGAGGGAGACAATCATTTCTTATTGTGCTTGTCAATGTACATGCTGTTTTGTAAATTATACCTGTCATTTAGTTTTACCTCCATAGATTCTAATTTGAAAGTCCTATCTTCTGACATGGTCATTAGGGTCTTTATTTTAATGACACTCCTACTTAGACACTCCTACCTTGGGTCCAGCAGCACTCATGATGGAGGAAGGCATTCTCGAGTTTCTACTGGTCTATATGTAGGACAACAGATCTAGATTCCAACCTTCAATTAATTAAAAAATATTTAAGTCTGGGCTGTTCAAAGCACAGCCAAGATGGGTTTAGAATGCTGTTTCTCAGACTGGAAACAGAAACTTTATCAGAAAGCTCAGTATAATTCCTTTCTATGGGCTTGGCCTCACCCAACCTGCTGAACCAACTGAGAAATCCACCAAGGAAGGGCAGGCCCCAGCACTAAGCCTCCTACCTGAGTCCATGGCCCTGCATCAAAACCTATGGTATAGCAAAAGAAGTTTAATGAGAGACGTTTATAGCAGTGAACATCCACATCAAAACAGATCTAAGATGACAAAAAGCTAATGCAACACAACAAAGAACTATAAAAAGAACAAACTAACCCAAAAGTTCATTAAAGGAAGGACATAATAAATATCAGAGCAGAAATAAATAAAATAAAAACTATGGAAACAATTGAAAAAGATCAACAAAACTAAAAGCAGGTGTTTAAGAAAAAGTCAGCAAACATTCAGCTAGGTGAAGAGAAAAAAGGGAGACTTAAATGAAATCAGAAATAGAAAAAGAGACACTGCGTCTGACATAACAGAAATACAGAGAATCATAAGAAACTCCTGTAAAGAGACCACTACTATACGCCAGCAAGTTCAATAATCTAGCAGGATACATACAATGCAATCTACCAAGATGAAATTATGAAGAAATGGAAAACTTAGTGTAATACTGAGTAAAGATGCTGAATAAATAATGAAGAGTCTCCTATAAAGAAGAGGTCAAGACTTGATGGCTTCTGTGCTGAATTCTAACAACCCTTTAAAAAAGTATTCAGGGTGAGGGCAGTACTCAGTGGTAATGTGCTTGCCTTTCCTGGCTAAGACCTAAGTTTAATCCCTATGTCTGGAAAAAAAAAAAAAAAAAACAGAAAACTGAAACAAAGAGTACTAATTTACCAATTCTCAAATTCTTCTAAAATACTGAAGAGGGAATCCTTCCAACTCATAAGCACAGAACTATTCTGATGCCACAGCCATGCAGAGACACTACAAAAGCAAACAAAAACTACTATAGACCAATATACCTGGTGAACATAGATGCATAAATATTCAACAAAATGCTACTGAACCTAATCTAATAGCACACCAAAGTGATCATTCACCACCAATAGATGAGATTCATCCCAGGGAGGTAAGGATGTTTCAACGTGTGTAAATACATAAAGGTGATATTCTGTAGTAAAGGAATCAAAAACAAAACTCACAGCTCCATTTAAATAACTACAGAAATCATTGGGTAAAATTCTATATCTTTTAATGAAAACCTTCATAAATTAGAAATAAGAGAAATGTGCCTCAACCAAATAAAGGCAATGGATGACAGACCCAAAACAACATCACACTGAATGGAGAAGAGCTGAAATAATTTCCTGTAAGATCAGGAACAAAACAACACTGTTGTTCAATATACTATTAGAAGTGTTGGTCACAGAAAGAGGTGAGAATAAAAGAAATGGTGTCCAAATAGGAAAGGAAGAGGTCTAATTACCCCTGTTTGCAGATGCCATGATCATATATATATATATATATATATATATATATATATATATATATATATATATATATAACCCACATTATAAACATCTGGGCTGCAGGCAGCCCCTGATTTACATGTCTCCTGGTTTCTCAAGGCTCCCATCAAACTGGCTGCACATGGAGGTAATGGACCAACAGCTCCTAGAGGCCCCCTCAGCCAGCAACACCCATGAAGCACACCTTTATAACTGTTCCCACCCCAGAGCTGCCCTTACCCCGCTCTGCCATTGCTTCTTTGCTTCTTCTTATTTTATGTATATATTTTGTTAAATTTAGCTTTTGAAAAAATTTCATTCATTTTTAAAAGATTCAGTTTATTGGCATTAAATACATTCTCAAAACTCTGCACTAGTCACCACTATGTTGTTCCAGAACATTTTCCTGAATTGGGTATCTATAACCCCTCCCTCTCCCCTGGCCCCCTAGTCCCCAGCAACCCCTGATCATTCCAGCCCTGTGATATGCCTAGTCTGCATTTTTCAAATCAGTGCAGTCTCTTTTCTCTTAGGTCACATAATTTTGGAAATTTCCTTAGTAGGGTAAATGCTACACAGGTCTAAGTTTATTATTTTTTAAATTTTTATTGTTTTGGTACTGAGGTTGAACCCAGGGCACTTTACCACTTAGCTATACCCCTCATCATTTTCCTTTTGAATTTTGAGACAGGGTCTTGGTCAGTTCCTGAGGATCTCTCTGAGTTGGTAGGGCTGCCTTCAAACCTACAATCACCTTGATCAAAGCAGTGTTATTTGGAAATTAAAAAAAAAAAAAACCCTCTATATGCAATGCCTGGAGAACAGATAAATCAGATGCATAACAGTTACACCAGGGAAAATTATACAACATTGAAAAATAACAATGTCTAGCTCCATGTCGTTGAGCAGGTAAATCTCAACAACACTGCTGAACAAAAGAGTACACAGAGAAATCATTTATGGTAATATCGCAAATAAGCCAAACCAAAAAAATAAATAAATAAATAAAGCACTCGGAAACACATTCTCACCGCAGACTGTAAAGAATAGTGAGGACAAAAATGGATATTTTTCAGGCTAGTGACAACCTCTATGAGAAGAAAGAGGTTAGAGAAAACCCAGAGAAGGCTTCCACCTGTCCCAAGACCAACTTATTGTACTTAATATACTAAGCATATACATTGTCAGGTTTAATTAATAATATCCAACAACTTATCTGCAAGATTTATAAAATCATATCTTACTATGGGCTATTGTCTTCATTCTTCAATATTAACAGAAGATGGGTCCAGTGTGGAGGTACTTTGTGCTTTTTTCATATCACAGGACTCAAAAATGATCCACAGAGGGGAGGGGGTTGTGACTCAGCAGTAAAGCACTTGCCTAGCACATGTGAGTCCCTGGGTTTGATCCTCAGCACCACACAAAAATAAATAAGAGGTATTGTGTCCAACAACAATCAAAAAAAATAAAAATATTTTAAAAAATGATCCACAGAGATAAGGAAAACAACTGGAAAATCATTTTAGAAGACCTATTTTAAGGAAAAAAGCCTTTATTCCTACCTGTGCTTTTGTTCCTTCTCTCTCCAATGGACTGGCTTCTCTAGAAAATAATGCCATATGAAATTCTGTCATCCAAAGTCCAATTTTAAGTACTGAATCCCTGACTCAGCGGTTACTTCACGCTAAACATAACTCACTGTACAGACTCGGGGCTGCCCTCTTTGTATAGCTCAGGGAGCTTCAGTTTCTTAAAATGTTACCTTTTAACATATATAAATATGTAGCCTCTCAACTGGATACATTTCTGTTAATAAGTTACTTAGTTCTTTGAATAAGAGGCAGCAAACAACCACAAGGTATATTCACCAGTATTTTAACTGGCAGATTTAAAGACCCACAAGTGCTTGCCCATCTGGAAGGGAAGGAGGTGCTAATTAATACTCCCCAGACCTGGATGGCTTTGGTCAAGAAATATGACTGGCAGTCACTGGCTGCAATGAGGAGGGGAGGGGAAATCAACTCAAAATAAATAAGAGTTGACAGGACAATCTTAAAATCAGTACATGGAAGAGCAAGAAGGGATTCCAGGGGTACCACTAACATCTGATTGGGAACTCCTGGGACTTGATCAGAACCATCCTCAGAAGCAGGACCAAGGACAGGTACGAGATCTCACCTACCTCTTAGCTGAGGATGGAGACTTGACCACAATGACTGCATTCCTATGATCTGGGATCTGTGATAGACAAGAGGTTGGGGATTACCACTATGTCTCTAATAGGTCATGCTGACAGTCAGTGAAAAGCAATGCTCCAAGATTCAAAACTGTCCTCTGATTCCTTGGAAGTTTTGCAAAAAGAGAAGTTCAAAACAAAAGTCTCCTTTGGAAATGGAAGGAATGCCTACCTAGGATGAAAGTATTACTAAGGTGTGAGACACACAGATTCCTTTTAAGAAAAAAATAGGATAATCAGTGATTAGCTCACATCTCTATGCGAACAAATAACTGTTATAAAGGTGCTTCTATAAAGTCAACAGAAAATCCCCTCATGACTCCCAATTACATGCAATTTCACAGTATAATGAGGAGAGTCACCCAATTCAAATCCCAGTTAAATGTCAAATTCCAAATTAGTGTGGTACACAGATGACTATTTCAACATGTTGTAGTTCCCATATGCTAAAGAAACAAATTTCTGAAAGGGCAATCATCCTTGTACTATTATAAAAAAGATCCCTAAAATAAAAAGCAAACAAACAAATCCAATTAAAGTATTAGCTGCTGCTTTGGAATCTTTTTCTTTGGAGGAGAGAGGGTGAGGGTTCCTGAGTGCTATACCACTGATCTGTCCCCAGCCACTTTTTCAATTTTGTATTTTGAAACAGTTCTAAGTCACCAAGATGAACTAGAATTTGCAATCCTCCTACCTCAGTCTCCCAAATTGCTGGGTTTATGGGCATGTATCATGATACCTGACCTAGAATCTTTTAATGTTGAAAACTGAAGTAATAAGTGCTAGTGATGATTAGAGGCAAAGATGAACCCACTTTCAAGGTCTGAGCACATGGAAGATAAACTGTTTTGAAGCTGAGCTGCAGTTTGTTTCTGACTTATACTTGACAGAATTGTTAAATTACATTCTTAAAATTTAACCATTTCATTACATTATGTTATTTACTTCAAGTATAGTCCCCCCCCCTTTTTTTAATAATACTGGAGATTGAACTCAGAGGAGCATTGAGTTAATCCCAGCCCTATTCATTTTTAATTTTGAGACAGGGTCTCACTAAGTTGCCCATGCTGGTCATGAATTTGTGATCCTCCTATCTCTGTCTCCAAAGTTGCTGGGATTACAGCAGGTACCACATGTGCCTGGCTCCCATTGTTATTTTTCTCACAATTACACCCATCAATTTTAATATAAATAGAACTAACACCTAGCACACTGTATGGATGCCTACAATATGAGAAACTTTGCAAATGAACAAAAAAACTGATTCAAAGAAGGATACACAGGTGCATCGACAGGAAAGCCTACCTCATCCCATGATCTCAGGGAGGAAGGCAGCAGGACATATTTTCATTTAGACACTTCTTTATTTTTCTGAAATTCTTTTGAAATGGTCTCATGTATTTCCTTGTCTCATCAAACATCATCAAATAGCAAAAACCCATCCCAGTGAAGATAGGAAAACCAAAGAAATAATAAACAAAACAAATAAAAGGACTCTAACCAAAACAAGCCTATTGTCTCTTCTGAGGTTATGACAGAAAATCATACAGATAAAGGAGGAGTAGTTGTAATGAAAAAGAACAAGAAATCTAGGAGGAAGAAGTCATTATGTCTAAAGGAGAAACTCAGTAGCTGGTTAAATGGTAGAAATAAACCAGCATAAGAAAACAACCTGAGATGACTAAGCCCAGGCATTTTCTGAGTATGTTATATATAAGGCTGCAAAAAAAAGAAAGCAAAAAAGAAAAGTCATAGCCAGGGATGGTGGTGCATACCTGTGGTCGCAGTTACCCAGGAGGATGAGGCAAGATTACTTGTTTGAGCTCAGAGTTGGAAACCAACCTGGGCAACATAGCAAGATCCTTTCTCCCAAATAAATAAACAAATAAAATAAAAATGGAGGAAACAGAAAGAAAAAGAAATTATATTACCTTCTGAATTGGCATTTTAATTTTTTATGTGTATAACATGAAATACATAAGCAGATACTATAGATTTTTCTCTTTCCAAACTTCTTGAGTCATTTTCACTATAAAGTGCCTAAACTGATAGAGGTAGGAGGATCATGACCAGCTTGGACAACTTGGAGTGTGGGGAGGTCCTCAATTCTTACCGGAAAAAAAGCTCCTGAGATCTATAAACTGCTGTCTTTTAAGTATAGTAAATGGCAGTTATTTGGAAAAGTTACTAAATAAGAAATAATTCATGTGAAACAAATAGTTCCTAAGACAAAATAGCTAAGTACAATATAAACCAAAATTTAAAAGGTTTTCTTAAATTAAAAGCCACAAAAGTGCTCTTATGTCAAAGAACAACAAATATGATTAATAAAATTACTCAAGTCAGATTTACCCAGTAATGCAAGAGTTGTTCAACCTGAGAAAAATAAATGTAATACACAACATTAACAAAATAAAGGGATTCCCCGCAAGCATGCGCGCGCGCGCACACACACACACACACACACACACACAGAAAATACTAGAATTAATAAAGGAGGAAAATGTACAATTACTTCCAAACAGAAAAAGCACTTGACAAATCCAATGCCTTTTCATGACAGAAAGACTCAGAAAACCAGGAAATGAAGAACATTTACCCAATATGATAAAGCATATTTATGAAAAACCCATAGCCAACATCAGACTTAATGGTGAAAGACTGAAAGCTTTTGCCCTTAAGTTCAGGACTGAAGCAAGGATGATACTTTCACTACTTGTGTTTAACACTGCACTGAAAGGTCTGCCCAGAAATATCAGGCATCAAAAAAATTCACATTGAAAGGAAGAGGTCAAACTAATTCCATTTGAAAGTGACCTGTTCTTACATGCAGGAAACATTAAGAATACAAACCCACACAAACCCACAACAAACTACTACAGCTAAAAAATAATATTTCACAATTGCAGGGTACAAGAGCAATTTGCAAATATCAGTAGTGTTCCTATATTCGACCAATGGACGCTCCAACAAACAAACAAAATTTTATTTACAGTAATATCTAAAAAGTAACATACCTAGGAATAAACTGAACTTAGGCTAGACAGAGAAAGACCTGTACACTAAAGAAATTAATATCTAAATATATGGAAAGGAATCTTGTATTCATAGGTTGAAGACTAAAATGGCAATACTGCCCAAAGTGACCCACAGATTTAATACAACCCCTATCAAAATTCCAAAATTCAGAACTTTTTTGCTTAAACAGAAAAGCTAATTTTCAAATTTATATGGAGTTGCAAGCTTCAAAAAGCCAAAAAATCTTGAAAAAGAACAAAACTAGAGAACTCATAATTCCCAATTTGATTTAAAACTTGCCAAAAGATAAATATTATACAGACCAACTCAAGAGTCCAGAGGTAGACCAAACATCTATCAATTTTTTGATTGATTTTGACCACAAGGTGCTAAAGCCATTCAGTGGGGGGAAGAATAATTTTTAATAAATGGTGCTGGACAATTAGATATCCACATAAAGAGAATGAGGTTGGACCCCTACCTCAATACATAATACAACGAATAACTCAAACTAGATTGGACCTACAGGGAAGAGCTAGAACTCTTGTTTAGATATGTTTAGATCTTGTTATGATATGTTTAGAAAACAGAGACCACCAGCATGAGCAACAGTGAAGCTTCGTCTCAAAAAACAAACAAACAACAAAAAGCCCTGGGATTGACCTTAGTATTGGGGGAAAAAAGAGAAAGAAATAGGTCAAGGGTCTGGGGTTGAGGCTAAGTGGTAGAGTGCTTGCCTAGCATGTGTGAAGCACTGGGTTCAATTCTCAGCACCATATACAAATAAATAAAATGAAGGTCCGTTGACATTTAAACATTTTTTAAAAATGTTTAAAAAGAAATAGATCAATAAAAAACAATAGCTACACTGAATTTTTCAAAATTATAACTTTTTGTGCATCAAGGGATACTATCAAGAAAGTGAAACAATCTGCAAAATGGGAGAAATATTTGAAAATCATCTACCCAATAGAGTCTGGAATTCAGTATCTATCCATCTATCTACCTACCTTCTACCTATCAATGTGTGTGTATGTGTATGTGTTCACTCCTGGGGCAATAATAAGGTAACTCAATTAACAAATGGGCAAAGGATTCCAACAGACATTTATCCAAAGATGATATGTAAATGATCAGTTGAATGTCTTTACCTGTTAGGGAATGCAATCCAAAATTACAACGAGATAACACTTCACACCCACCAGGATGGCTACAACCAAAAATTACAAGAGAATAAGTGTTGTTAAGAATATTGAGAAACCAGAATCATTACACACTTCTAGCTAACTGAAAGAATCCCCCCAAAAGAATAAACTCTATAATTCCATTTATATGAAATCTCTAGAGCAAATCCCTGGAGACAGGAAGCAGATTAGTGGTTGCCAGGCAACCGGGGAAGAGGGGTGGGTGAGAGGAATGGGAAGTCATTACTTAATGGGTTCAGGGTGTTCGGAAGAAGTTCTGGGACTAGACACAGACAGGGGCTGCTCAACACTGTGAATTAACTAAATGCTACTGAATTTTTATGTTTAAATGGTTGGTTTTGTTATGTGAATTTCACTTTGTGAGCAAATACTTAATAAGTTTGCTTCCAACATTCCCCAAACACAACTAAAAGATGGACATGTTACAAACTGACAAATCTAAGTGAAACAAATACCAACAAATCAAGAATGAAACAAAGAATGCCTACAGCTCAGTAAGAACCACACAAATGAAACCACTATAGAACAGACAGAAGGGACAACACATTTTCAACGAGGAGGAAGAATATCTGAAGGTATGTTCAACCTCACTAGTCATCAGATCCATCCATCAAAGTGACAGGATACCATATCACAGGCATTCAACTGACCAGAATTTAAAAATTTGGTAGCATAAGCATTGAAGCAAAGATGGTTCCCCAGGGTATCAATCTCATTGCTAGTGGGAATATAAGTTGGCACAACTGCTCTGGAAAAATCAAACATTCACACACCATGCAATTTTTCAATCTCCCTAAGATACATACTGGCTTGTGTACCACTGGAGACATACTGAATGTGTTCACAGGAGAGCTATTATGACAGGGAATGCCTAGAAACAACTCATACGGACATAGATAACTAGGCTGAGATACAGCTGCACAAAGAGCACTTCTCAGTAGTCAAATGGATAACTGCACGTACAACAACAGGGATGAGTTCCAGTTGTGTACATACTTCTTACTACATAACACCAAGTGAAACACTCAAAAGATTACAGTTTTTTTCTTGGCAAGTTAAAAATGTAAACATACATATATAATTGAGCATTAAATATATGAACTGAAAGTACCTAAAAAGGGAATTAAAGGAAAAATGACAGGAGATCCAGGACAGTAGGTCGACAGTAGTTCCCTGCATGGCAGGAGGCAGTGGTATGGGATGGAGATGGATCATGTGAACAGAAGTAACAACTGGGATGGTTCTACTAGCAGGGTTCAGAATGACTTCAAAACAACTTTAATGTGATAGTAAAATGTCATTTCAATATAAATTTGAACAAAGTGTTTAGGAAAAAATGAAAACAAAAGTCATTCTTATTACCTCCATGGTTAGGGAGTTGGAAACAGAATTCTCTGCAGAATTTCTCATTTTACTAGTCTCCCAATTCTACCCCTTCCCTGGAGCTTACTTTGTGTGATTTTAGTTACCCATGGTCCAAAAAGATTATATAGAAAATTCCAATAAACAATTAATAAATTTTAAACTGCACATCATTCTGAGTAGCACTATGAAATCTCATGATACCCTGCTTTGTCCTATTTAGGAGGTACATCATTCCATTATCCAGTGTATCTATGCTACATATGTTATCCACCTGAAGTCACTTAGTAGCCATCTCAGTTGTGAGATCTGCTGCCCTGGTACTGCAGCGTGCCTACAGAGTTTAGTAGCACCCAATGTTTCAGGTATCACTGGGGATCGTGACACATCTCTCTTGTGGAGAAGGATGGACTGCACAAACTAGTGGGGTTTAAAAGCAGCACCACTGTTTTCCCTCTATTCAGTATTCTCATTTGGTTAAGAGAATGCTTTGAAATGTTTTCTGTAAAAATAAAACCCCCAGGCTCCCAATTAATTGTCAAGGATCTGCCTTTCTTACCAGCTTTGCACATCATGGAGGCCAAGAATTTAGATGATGGAGCCTCTTTTCCTTATCTTGCACTGTTTGCTGTAAGGAAATCAGGAGATCACGCTGATGATGCTCTTGGCATGAGAGGTCTTCCATGTGTACACCATAATCAGGAGCTCCACGATGGTGGTGTTCACATCCCTGTAACCCAGGCACAGAAAATCCCATTGAGAGGTGTAAGACTTAAGATTTCCCTCCTGACCTGGGGGTGTAGCTCACTAGTAGAGCATGTTTAACATGCTTGAGGCCCTGGATTCCATCCCCAACACCAAAATAATAACAATAACATTATTATCTCCCTGTTCTAAGACCTGAGGTGTAAAACACAGAAACCAGTGATGTCTTCTCTTCTCATATCTCCATGAGCTCTCCACACATTTCCTCTCAACTGATGACTCTAGTTTCTTTTTCCCCCTGAGACCAGTGTTGTTCAGCAGGCAAGAGGCAATAGGGATTAGAGTCAATTTTGGAGAATTACTGGTGTTCAAAGTTCCTCTTTGATTAATGGTGGAGCACAGGCCAACTTGCAGGTTATAGATGCACCTGGTGGTAGGATCCCATGGAAGCTGTCTTCTGATAGAGTACTGGTCTCAGAGATTTCTAAAAAATTATACTACTCCCCACCCACTCCTGGCTCCAGTAATCCTCCCTCCCTGCTTGCACCATCATCTGTCACACTCCCCTGGCTCATACTCATTAGCTTGTAAATATTCAGGTCCTTCTTCCATTAAAAACTACGTTTCATAACCACCTTCTTTGAAGCCCCAACTCTTTGCTCCCCTTTGTACATCTCAGGAGAGTTCTCTACCCTCACTGTCTCTGACTCAGAAATTCTCATTCTCTCCCAAACACATTCCAAAGAAGCTCTGATCCTCCAAACAATCCCCAAACTCTTCTCACCAAGGTCGATGGCCTCTAAGTGGTTAAATGCACCAGTCAACACTCAGTCCTATTTCTCGGCCTCTCAGCAGCATCTGCAGAAGCTGCTCACCCCTGTCCCTTCAGACGCTTAATGCAACCACTTCCAGGACACCCCTCTCTGGTCTCCCCATGCCTTCCTTGTTTCTTCTGCTGGTTTCCCTTTACCTGACCTCCACCTAAGACTTTCATTTGTCTTTTTCTGTCTTCCCTCATCCCTTGAGCTTCTCATCCAATTTCATGGCTTTGTAAATGTTGGTGACTCTCACATTCCTACCTCCAGCCATACACCTCTGAACTCGGATCTCAAAGTCCCACAGCTGCTTGATGGTTCCACTGGAATGTGTATCAAGGCATCTCAGGACTTAACCTACCCTAAATGGAACTGTTCTTTTTCCCCCCAAAAAACCTGCTTCACTAAAAAACCTGAGCCAGCTCAATTACTGGCAACACTCTTCCTCTGGGTAACTCAGGACAGAAACCTTAGAGCCACTTGTAAGGTTCTTTTCCAGATGGAAAAGCTCTTCTCTTTTCTGCATCTTACCACTGCCCCTTATCTGGGTCATGCCACCCCATTAGGTGACCGTGACCTGCCTCTCCTGGAATATCCCTGAAGTCCATGCTCCATGCAGAGAAACCTGCCCTTCAAGTGAAGTTACACCGTGCAGGCCTCTGCTCAAGACCATGAGATAGCCTCCTCTTCTGCCCATGGCCAAAGCCCAAGGTCTCACAGTGGCTCCCACGCTCCTTTATTATGATCAGTCCCTGTCCTTCCCCTGGCTCCATGCCCCCTTCTCAGCCTGGTCACACTCTATTCTGATCAGTCCTCCTACTGCTGCTCATTGCCACAAAATGCCTAATTCTAGGTGGTTCTATTAGACTCAATCCCACCCCTCCTACAGTTTTTGTTCCAACATCATTTTCACCACAAGGCTTACTCTACCCCTCTACCCTCTCACTATCATCCCTTCTGATTTCTTGCCATACCACTTTATTTTTTCCATAGTGCTTACCACTTTCAATATACTGGATAACTTATTTATCAGTTCTCTGTATGTCTCCCTCCACTAGAATATTAACCCCACAAGACAAGGATCTTTAGTGAATCAACAATTAAGGCACCTCACATATCACAGACATTCAACAAATATTGGTTCATGAGCGAATGAGTTGATTTCTGTTATTATCAAATGACAAGTCTGATATCTGGTGAATTAAAACATACTTTCACAGGCTGGGACTGTAGTTCAGGGGAAGAGCACTTGCCTAGCATGTTTGAGGCACTGGGTTCAATTCTTAACACTACCTAAAAATAAACAAATAAAATAAAGGCATTAAAAAAACATACTTTCACAAAAGCATTCTGTGCAGAAGGATGAGTAGAGGAACTGACAATGAGTACAAAGTCACTTTAAGTACCATGAGCAACAAGGAACTGGGCTTCCATCACTCAACTCAAGTGATGAAACTTGCTTGAATCACAGGAAAAATTCAGTAAATGGACTTTTCTTCATCTAAAATCTGTCTCATCTTCTAGTAACTGCCACTGGAGTCTGTACTAAAATGAAGGAAGGGGCTGGGGCTGCAGCTCAGGGGTACAGTGCTCTCCTACAATGCATGAGGCTCTGGGCTCACCCCTAAGACTCTAAAAAATCAATCAATAAAGAAAATGAGGTAGAGGCTATATCTGTCACCAGCAAATCTCCATGTGATTTCAGAAAGAAGACAATGGCATCCAGGCTTGTCATAAAGTGGATGAGACTGAGGACCTGACTTAACACAAATTGTGGCACTCATAGGACAATGTAAAGCTGAGGCAGAAAGATTTGGAGAATACTTAGTGGTCTTGAACTGGGGGAATAAAAAGCTGACAAAAGGCAGGGACAGATGATGACAGTATTGAAATAAACAAAAATATGCAAAGGAAGAGAAATGGAAGTACTTGAAAATGGGAAGGATTAACACAGTCACCCTTCTGGAGTCCTGAATTCTAATTCAACTGGATCTGAGCTCCCACTTCTCTCCTGGACAATCCACACAGCCTCTAGTATTTATCCAACAAAGACCCAAATTGTCTCTGAGGAGGGGCTGTAGACACTCAGGAGCCAGAGCAGCCTAAGTCATCTATGCCTGTACCTCCCTCCCTGATGCTGCAGCGGGGTATAGGACAGGTGGGTCCTCCACTAGCACCCTGGCACAGGACAGGTCTGGGAAGAGGAGAGCAGCACAGGACACCAAGACTTGGTGCCCTCATGCCCAGCTCTGCTGAGAACCTGAAGGTCCCTGCAGAAGAGGAAGCAAGGGCACCTGATTAAGGCCAGCCACAACCATACTCTCACTGTCTCATAGCACATATACACTCCCTGGTTTGGGAACCAATAACATTTCCTTGCCACTCCTCTTTCTGGAGCACATAAGAGTTTTGTGACACCATCCTGATGAAGCAAAAATCAGGACAGAGATATTAAAAGTCTAGGTGAAAGTATGTGTGTTCCAAAACTAAATTTCTGAAAATTTTGTTTTTTCTTCCCTTGCTTTGCTGTTTATCATAGACATATATCTATTATTAAATTTGTTAGGCAGCAATTTTCAGACTCTGAGCTAAAAAAATGATACACTATCCAAACTGATTTCTAGGCATTAAAAAATGTTGAGGCCTCAGTTCCTTGTGTTAAAGAAGCAGGAACTGAGAGCTGGGGTGACAGAGTGCTTGCCTAGCTTGGGTTTGATTCTCAGCACCACATATAAAAAAATAAAAACAAAGTTCTATCAACAACTAAAAAAAAAACATAAAAAATAAACTAACTCAGGGGCTGGGGTTGTGGCTCCGTGGCGAATTGCTTGCCTCGCACATGTGAGGCACTAGGTTCGATCCTCAGCACAAAATTAAAAAAAGAAATAAACAAAGATATTGTGTAAATGTATAAATAATTTTTTTAAAAAAAAAGAGGAACTCAGAAAATGTGGCATGAAGAAGTGGTTAGAATTTAGGGTTTATATCCCATCTTAGCAGAGGAAGGGGAAGACGACAAAGGGCTCTTAAAGGAAATGACTTCTAGGAAAGATAAGCAGTCCCTCTGGAGAACAGATGGGAGAAAGGATACAGTTTTGTGACAATTAGGTGACTTCTTATTTGGGGGGATTTCTTCTCTAGCCTCAGGACAGAAGTCAATTTCCCCAGGCCGGAGAACTCCCAAAATCTAGGAAGGATATTTATGACATGTGAATTCTTTTGTGAAGTTTTGCTTTTATGTAGATAAAGAGAATTGAGAAAAAGTCCTCCTCCTTTATTTACTATTTCTCAAATGTCCTCAGATCAAAATAATCCCTATCCCATTGTGGGATATCTTCTATCCCTTATAGGGACAGGACTGGGTAGGACTAATGATGGCAGCTTCAGGCTGGAGGGACCTGCCACTCTCTGGCCACCTGTAGCCCAACTCTGCCTGGTGACACTTGGGGCCCCTGCTCCATATCATAGTTTGGAATGGATAACTGGAGCTATCCCACCTCTCTCTTCCCACCCAGGGCTTTGTGGTTGCTGTAGGGCTACTCCAGGGGGACCTTATTCTAGGGCAACTGAGCTGGAATGGGGGGGGCTACTATTGGACTGGGAAGCCTAGGATTGAAGGACTAGCAAGGGCCTTAAAAGCAGAAGGGTAAAAAATCATTCTTAGTGGAAAATTTTCATTCACAGAGGTGTCTGGGGACATCTAAGGACGAATGCACAGTAGAAAGCAGAGCTGCATGTGAACACCCTCTCTTCCACAATAGCTCTTCATTCAGTGTGGCACAGAAAACCTTACTACACTGAATTCTCTACACCCAGCTTACACACTGGTGACCTCCACAGTTTCTAGAACATATGTGTGTCAAATGTTACACTCACTGGGATATACGTTCTTTTTTCTTCAATGGATGTGTAACTGATGTGATTCTGCAATCTGTATATGGGGTAAAAATGGGAGCTCATAACCCACTTGAATCAAATTGTGAAATATGATATATCAAGAACTATGTAAGGTTTTGAACAGCCAACAATAAAAAATTAAAAAAAAATATTTATTTTTTTCGTTGTAGTTTAGCACAATACATTTATTTCTATTTATTTATTTTTATGTGGTGTTGAAGATGGAACCCAGGGCCTCGCACATGCTAGGCGAGCACTCTACCGCTGAGCCACAACCCCAGCCCCAGGATATAAGTTCTTTCAGTATAGTCTTTTATCTTCTTAGCTCCTTTACTTTATAAGTGGGGACCATGTTTAAATTATCTGCAATAAAGTCTTTAAGAAAATTCCCTTCCCACAGTCTGTTTTTTTTTTTTTTTTTTTTGGTGAAGCTGGAGTAGAAATGCTTCCCGGAAGACCTTATACATGGGGAGGGGGGAGGGGGGAGGATGGGAAAGGCAGCCGAGCACAACAGACACTAGTATGGCAATTTGTAAATCAATGGATGTGTAACTGATGTGATTCTGCAATCTGTGTATGGGGTGAAGGTGGGAGTTCATAACCCACTTGAATCAAAGTGTGGAATATGATATGTCAAGAAATTTGTAATGTTTTGAACAACCCACAATAAAAAATTAAAATAAAAAAAAAATTAGAATAAAAAAAAAAAAAGACCTTATACAATCCTGAATATCCACTATTAGGAACTTCATGGATTCTCTATTCTAACACTTGATCTGAACTTTTATGACAGCCCATTGAAAGCAGGTACAAGAATTAAGCCCAATTTAGAAATGGGGGAAGTTTACAGATGACACTTTTACTCAAGGCTGGGCAGCCTCTCAGCAGCAGATAGACCTTGGTCTTGGCCTGATTTCTAGGAGTTAGTAGTATACAACACTAACTGCACAAACTGTCTCAACATACACAGAAAATGACTTGCTACCCTGCTGAATTCCACATACTGTGAGCAGAAAAGGACAAATATCCAGAGTTTGAAAAATGAGTATTGCAAACGTACCTTGTTTAGAAAACAATCTATATCAAGTGATAAAGAAAGAATACAAAACTTTGGTTCAGGATTTCCAACTCTTGGAATTTACCCCAAGGAAACAAGAACAACACTCTATGCTTAATGATGATAACTGCAAGATTTTAAAAAAAAATATTATTTTTTTAGTTGTAGTTGGACACAATACCTTTATTTCATTTACTTATTTTTATGTGGTGCTGAGGATCGAACCCAGGGTCTCGCACATGCGAGGCAAGCACTCTACCACGGAGCCACAACCCCAGCCCAAGATTATTTTTTTTTTAAGGAGCAGAAATTCTGGACATGTGCAAAGGTTCCACAGTGCGGAATCAAGTTCAACTGAGACTATACATTCAATATAATAAATATTCAATACCATATAAGCAAAGTTGCTTAAGAATGGGGAAGAACTGGGTAATAAAGGTACAGACCAGGGCAGGGAAAGAATAAGGCCAAGAAAGGTATTCTTTGGGGTGGGAAGTCAATAATGTGGGTAAATTATTTTTATTTGGGTATTTAAATTTTTTTTTTTAAATTAAGAGCTCATCCTTCCTATTGCCCCAAAGCCCCATTCCACATTTTCATATTCCTTACACACCCTAATTACCCAAATTGAGTCAACATTAAAATAAGAAAATTAAATCCTTATCATCAATATACCATATTTGGGGGTAAAACATTTTAAAGCAGAACAGTAGCTTAAAAAGCACATCTGGGGTCTGGGGTTGTAGCTCAGCGCTACAGCACCTGTCTAGCACGTGTGAGGTCCTGGGTTGAATCCTCAGCACCACATAAAGATAAATAAAATCAAGGTATTGTGTCCATCTAAAACTAATATTAAAAAAAAAAAAAAACCCTCAACCTCTGCGGGGTTGAGTATGGGGTGGAATAAAACCACTGTTTTGTAGGCAAACCTCCGCGACTAGCAAGACAAAGCAAATTAAAACTCAGGGCTATGGGTACATTAGGGACGGGAGATGAGATCCCCTGCTGGCTGGGGACCTGCTTTCTGAAGGGCTCTGCTGCAGGTCTCACAATCGGGAATTGCCTCCCCCAAGGCGCCTAGAGGGGGCGACGGGCCCCGGGGCCACGCGGTAGATCCAGGTCCCCGCCAGCCCACTCGAGAAGGAAGGAGGGAGAGAGAGAGGGGCTTCCTGGGGGCGCGAGGCTGAAGTCTCCCTCTGTACCGCAGCCTCCCCTGCGGGTCCCGGACCCTCCCAGCCGCCTCGCTGCCCAACCCGTGCACCTGCCGGTAACGCCAGAGCCCGCCAATCCGCACCGCTAGGCAGTGTATCTAGGACCAAAACACCTAATCGACCTGCTAAAACTGCAACCGCAGCACCTGAGGGCCCCGGATGGCGGGGGGCGGGACCAGAGGACACACGTGCCTCTGGCTTTGGGCGTGGCCTACCGGAGGGGGAGGAGCGGATCTTATGGTCCACGCTATAGGGGTGGGGCCAGGTAGCGGGACTCGCAGGGAAGAAAGTGGGGACAAGAGCTGGGACCTCACTCCAGGCAGCGGTGAGGCTGGCGGGCCTGGTGGCGGTGGCCCTCCCTGTGGCCAAGCCCCTGGCCTGGGTGATGAGGAGGATCAGGAGGGGCTGGCCAGTGTGGAGCCCGTGGGCCTCCGGGAGCTCATGCTGTCCGGAGGCGGGGCAGGGCGGGGCGGGGCCGGGCCTCCCCCTCCCCACCCCAACCCCCACCTGCCAACCCAGCGCTTGTAAATGCCTGGAGGTCCTGGGCTCAGCGGGCGTCTGGTCTCAGCTGCTGGAGGAACAAGGAGTATGGGAAGCTGATTAAGACCCCAGGGATGGACAACATGGTGCTGCACTGGTCCTTCTATCTGGCTGACAAGGGGACCCTGTGTCTGATGGCCACCACCTCATCCTGTCCTCACCTCAGGACAAAACAGAGGAGCTGTGGAACCTAGTACAACTGCCACAGTCCAGCCACTGAAGCAGGAACAAACTTTATTTTTGAACTGCAAGAAAACACTTCACACACGCTACTGGGGAATTCCCCCGAAACCACAGGCTCTCCAGAAATCCGCAGCCGGAAATATCTGTCCGGGAAATCCCTCCTCCTGCACTTACCAACCACTGGGAACTCTCCAGGAATCCCCAGGAGTCCCCAGGAGAACTCCTTATTGCAAGAACTCAAAAGTAGCGGCTGAAGCAGGATAGTAGTGCCTCCCCTGTCAATCAATATTGTTGGCAAAATGCCAGGGGCCATACAGACTCGGCCATGGCTCTCAGTATTTCCCCCCTTCTGTTTAATTAAACAATAAGCAATGTGGCTTAGGGACCGTGCCTGTTAGGTTGTCCAATTCAACATATGGTTCTTACCCGTCATCAGATGAGCTGACCTCTAGGCGTCAGCCTCCTGTCTTAGGTTGGTACCACTGCAATTGGATCATACCCGTCACTGATTACCGGTTCAGCATACAGCCATACTTGTGGATAGGCCTTTGCACCAGTGTGGGGGGGTGAGGTTCTTTGCCTCACCTCTGTTGGCCCCCAAATTTGGCCTTGGTGCCAGTGGGGGGGGGGGTGAGGTTCTTTGCCTCACCTCTGTTGGCCCCCAAATTTTAGACCATCACTAATAGAAGGGAGGAGGATGCAAAATGCCATGACACTAAGCCAATTGAGGGCTCCTTTGAAAAATTGTACCACCGGTGACACCATCAGTAAAGATACTCCTGCACTACCATAATTGGCTGCACCAACAGATAGTTCACAATGCATACAAGTGATACATAGTCCAGGCAAGTTCTGCAAGCAGTTCAAAGCAGAGGAATCTGTCAATATGTTCATTTCCTCCCAAAGTAAATTGACTCCTTGATTGAGCATTACTTGTTGAGTTATTATTCATTGATGCATCAGTTTATACAGTTTGTTGTGATAACTATCGAAGAAGTTGTTTGGTTTTATCTTTGTTTTCACCAGAACTGGGATGAAGATAGGAATTCTGGCAATGATGCTAAAAAAAAATTATGTAATATTCCAACAGGCACTAAGAAAACAATTTTTTGAACAATTTACATTATCCTGAACAGAATTATTAAATATAATGAAAAGGAAAGGTGAAAGTAAACAAACAGATCTGTTAAACTCCTTATTTGTTCACATATTAAAACAATTTTCAACAGCTGTTTACCCAGTCTAAATTAAACCATTAAAATCACGTGAATAAAAAAATTCAGATCCATTTATTCATGAGCGCTCCTCACATATGGTATATGGACATACGCACATACAGACATACAACACAAAACAGAAGTGTGCACACATAACATACAACACATAAGACAATAGCTTTACCTAGGTGAAATCTCAGTTGCAATGTTTAAAAACTCCACAGTCAAAAAATAAAACTGATCAGAAAAACATTAACCTAGGTTTGTATGAGCTCAAAAATAAAATAGAACTTTATGATGTGGGAAAAGGCAATAATAAAATAAATATTGAAAAAAGCATCCTGGTTAATCATTGTCGCAGATGTAAGAATAGCCAAACTGGAGTTCTGGATATCAGCTGTTATGGATTTGAGTCAAATCACCTTTTTTTTTTTTTTTTTTTGGTCTGTAGAATTCGCTTTGGTTAGTTTCTCTGGAATCCAAATCGGCTGTTGTTCTCCCTGTGGAAACACACAAACAGAACCCTGACTCCAGACAATCACTGGGTCAGGACCTTAATTAATCTCTCTGGAATCCAAATCAGCTGCTGTTCTCCCTGTGGAAACACACAAACAGAACCCCGACTCCAGACAATCACTGGGTCAGGACCTTTCCATTGTCCTGTTAGAATATCCTTCCAAAGTACCTTAGGCTTATGTACATTTTTTGGACACATATGCCTTTCCGCAGCACTAAGCCCTGATGAATCCAAATTTAAAAAGTTTACAGTAAAAAGGGTTATTTTAAGTTTATCTTTGGGGGATATATACCCCTTTTTAATTCCCTCTTTTTGCTTTAATAAGGACATTTTAATAGTTTGATGAACTCTTTCAACTATGCTTTGTCCCTGAGGATTGTATGGGATTCCTGTTATATGAGTAATGCCAAATGATGAGCAAAATTGTTTAAAAGAGGTAGAAGTATAACTAGGATTATTATCAGTTTTTAACTGTTTTGGAACGCCCACAGTGGCAAAATTTTGTAAGCAATGAGCTATAACATCTTTAGTTTTTTCTCCGGCATGAAGGGAGCCCATCAAAAATCCAGAAGTAGTATCAACTGTAACATGCAAATATTTTAATTTTCCAAATTCTGGCAAGTGTGTGACGTCCATCTGCCAAATATGGTTAGGTATCAATCCTCTAGGATTGACTCCAAGATTAACTTGTGGTAAAAAGGTCACACAATTTTGACATTGTTTTATTATTTGTCTAGCTTGTTCCTTAGTTATTTTAAAACTCTTTTGTAAAGTATTAGCATTGACATGGAACTTTTTATGAAAATTTGTAGCTTCTTCTAGTATAGAGAAGATGAGATATGATGCTAAGGTCTGCACCTGTATCCAGTAGCCCATTAAATTCATGTCCTTGAATATTCAGTTTTAGCATTGGGCGAGAATCCAAATTTAAAGACAGCATAGCCCAATCTACTCCTGTGGAGCCTAATCCCCTGGAACTTCTTTCTGTACTACTACTGGAAAATTTATCATGTAGGCTGGGTATTATTAATAACTGTGCTATTCTATCTCCTGGTGAAATTACTGATATACCCTTTGGAGAACTGGCTATAATTTTTATTTCACCTTCATAATCGGGATCAATTACCCCGGGACTTATCATAAGTCCTTTTAGAGTAGAAGAACTGCGTCCTAACAATAAGCCTATTGTTCCTTGGGGAAGAGGTCCTTTTACTCCTGTGGGAATGATTTGAACTCCTATCTCTGGAGTTAGTACTGCTCTGGTGGAGGCGCAGATGTCCAACCTTGCGTTCCCTCTGCTTCGTCTGATGAGAGATCTGATGGATAATGTGTCCTGGGCATTCCCCTGATGCTGTTGCTGGGTGCCTCCATGGTGTTTCTGGGTTCCTCTAGTACCCCGTATATTTGTGGTCATGGGCCCCGGAGCATTGGGTTCCCCTGTCCGTTTTTTGGCAATGGAGCCTGATGCCTTTCTCCACGATATCGTGGGTAAACACCTGGTCCTTGTCCATTTTTTGATAATGGAGTACCCTCTATGGTGGTTTGAGAACGGCATTCATTAGCTCAATGTTTCCCTCTACGGCATCGTGGGCAAATACTTGGTATTCTACTCCTTTGATACCTAGCTTTGTTAAACCCTCCTCCTATGGGGCAATTCCTTTTAAAATGTCCTGTTTGTTCACAATTATAGCATGTTTTTGGCCTAGCATCTAAAGCCTGTTGTACTGCTGCCAAGATTTGCCCTTGTTCATTAATGTCTTTACATAATTTAATATATGTGTTTAAATCTTCATGTCTCCATGGTCTAATGACCTCTCTGCAGCAACGATTTGCTTGGTTATAAGCCAGTTGTTTTATAAATGGCATTGCTTGTTTTGTATCCCTCAAAATTTTGGAAGCCGATTGAATAAGCCTATCTACAAATTCAGCATAAGGTTCATTAGTTCCTTGTATTACCTTAGATAATTGTCCTTGTAAATCTTCATGCCCCTGTAGAGTTTTCCATGCCCTAACCGCATCTACAGCAATTTGTGCATATACGCCAGGATCATATTCAATTTGTTGCCGTTGACCCTCATAAGGTCCTTTTCCTAATAACATATCTAGATTTCTTTGAGGGTAACCGGCTGCTGCATTTCGCTTAGCTGTCTCCGTGCAAAATTCCTCATTGGCAACCTTCCATAACAAATATTGTCCTCCATTTAGTACAGATTTACATATATTAGCCCAATCTGCTGGCGTTATGTCCAAGTTGGTAATGGATTCGACCATGCTTACAGTGAAGGGTGCTTGAGGACCATAGGTTGTTACAGCCTCCTTTAACTGCTTCACTGTTTTGAAATCTAAAGCACGGTGAATTCGCTGCCCTCCTGCCTGCTCAAATACAGGGCATGCTAATCTTTGAGGTCCTGTCTCAGGATCCCATCTATCAACTACGGGGGTTGAGGGCCACTCAGCTATCTCCATAGGTGGAGCTGTTGATTGAATTATGCCCTCTGGTGATAGAACAGTGTTAGTAGCAGCCTCCTGTTGTAGCTTTTTCCCTAATAGCTGTTTTTCCTCTAAGCTTTCTTCCTTTAAATTTTCTTCCTCTGTCTGACTAGCTCAAGAGATCTTTTCTTTTGCTTGATCTAAAATGTCTTTCTCCATGGTTTGAACCTCTAACAATTTACTTAACAGTCTTTCAGTTTGTTTTTTACTAATTTCTAATCTGTTATAAAGATAATGCAACCCAATAAGATAACACAAAACAAAACCGAAACAGAATGAAAGAAAAACAGAACAAAAAATCGTATCAATTTTCCTGTTTTCTTGACATGTGCATTTGGGGTCTATTTCTATCTCTTCCTCAGGGGTGAACAACTTCAAACCTTGAGACAATCATTTTTCCCAGTCTGCCTGAGAAAGTTCTAGGGATAGGCAGCTTGAAACAAAAACAAAACAAATCAAAACAAGAACACATTTTTTTAAAAAATGGTCACCCATTTTTTTGCCTTCCCTTAGGGACGAGCAATTTCATCTACGCCCAAGCTTCAGACGTTCCCCACACAGCCCGCCAAATGCCGCAGTCTGGCTGGGCACAAATCACGAGCCACTGAAGCAGGAACAAACTTTATTTTTGAACTGCAAGACATGCCCTCTCCCTTCCTTGGCCATAGAGCCAAACAGACTTGGAAC